>NW_017735614.1:0-1647 GCF_001890085.2 Hipposideros armiger
CTACTAAATAGCTGACCAGCGCCAAAGTCTATCAGCTTGAGCTCTGATGTTCTTCTCTTGAACAGGAAATTCAGCGCATGAATGTCGTTATGAAATACCCCATGCTCGATGCAGTGTTGTGCTGCCAGCACAGCCTGACGCATGAAGACCCGTGATACTGGTTCATCCGGCTGAGGATTGCGATTGATGAAGTCCAGCAAGCTCTCGCAGGGTTCCGGGTACTCCATGATGAGAGTGAATTTTCGAGGGTGTTCAAACCACTCGTATAGTTGTATGACGAAGGGGCTTATGGGTTCTCGCCTCATCATTAGCAGCAGCGCCACTTCTGTAACGAGTGGTTTGGGATGCCCAGGCTAGAGAAAAGTAGTAGACAGATGGTTAGCTGGGTAAAAATCTGAAGAAAACATGTACTTTTCTGTGATCTTTTTAGGACACGTTCAAAAGAGCCTTTTCAGCTCAAAGTTATTTGGTGCCGCTAGGCTTATTTGTCAATCACATTTACACCTAATGCTTCTGACGGGTGTATTAACTACAGTAATCTGCACTTAAATACATATTCAGGTTTTGGCCAACTTACAATATCAAGATAACGAGCGTTGTCAATCTTGAGCATCCGCTTGATGGCAACCTGCAAAAATAACAGTAACAGGATTCAAACACAAGTATTAAACCATCTGTAAATTGTTTTAAATATGTTTTGATTCATGCAAGAGCAAAATGTTTGTACAATTCTGTAAGATTTACCTTTTTGCCATCGAATTTGCGTGTTCCCTCGTACACCCTGCCAAATCCTCCGGATCCAATCATCGCTCCCACGTTATAGAGCGACTCAAAGGACTCTAAAAAACGAACAGAAAAATATGAGAAATACATGAGCTTGCTAGATCCAGTGCTGCTTGTGTCGAGAAAATGATATTAATATGGGGAAAACAAGACGACAATACTGTTTAAAATGATGCTGGAGAAATAATGACTGGCGATTTACCATTATTTGGCTTGACGCCGGAGTGATCTGGAGCAGGTGATGGTGGCTCGGGATCAGGCTCTGGCTCCAGATCTGGTGGAGGAACAAAAGGCTCCACAACATCCACAGCACTACAGGAGCAACAGCACTGGAAAGGATGCTTCATGGCCTTCCATAGCCTGTTGAGGAAAGAACGAATTCTTTTCCCCTTCCTAAGTTCTGTAGGTTTTTCTGAAATGAAGAAAAACAATCGAAAACACAACTATTAGAAACATCTCTGACGTCAAATTAAGCAATGATACAATGACATAACTTACATTTTACTCTTAAATTCTTATCTGTAATGTTACAAATCCAAAGTAATGGAAATATTTCCAAGCTGTCCGCCTGACTTCTGCTTAATGCCCTCATATATGTCCTAAAATCTTATTTTACTATATTAATAGTCATTTTATTTCACAATTACCACGATATAGTTATTTTTCTTATTTTATCTTATCTTTATTGAAAAGAGAACATACATTTCCAGGCTTCGTTTGGCCAACTCTGGCACATGTGGCTCAGGTCTGATAATGGCAAAGATCATATGGGCCATATCTTAAAATATATTTAATATATTTATACTATATCAAATATATTTAAAAGAACATTGATTTTTATTAAATACATAGCAATGTCTTATT
>NW_017735615.1:0-1669 GCF_001890085.2 Hipposideros armiger
CCTCGAAAACCTTAATGCTACACACACCTCTCCCTTACACCTTGATTCGAACCTCAATAATCCTAAGAGTATCCCCTCTCCGGAACGCTAGGAATGTTCCCCACAATCTAAACACTGGCCCTACCCTACCCTTATACCCCCCAACCTCCAACATAAAGCATAATCCTGTGCTGGGGCTGAGGGACCCAACCCGGAAGTGGAAAAGTGCTGCATCATCCTTTGCTAAGCTGACTCAACACACCTCAGCGCCACCCCATTTCGGCCTTGGGAAAAGCGCGGCGATATGTAAATGAACCAGTGTTGCTAGAACAGTTCACATCTCTCACAAGAGGGGACAATTTTGGGGCACCTGTTCCCGCGTTTGGTATTTTCTTTGCCGGTCTCACTAGTTTCCCGTCGCGCCCACACTTGGTGGTTTCAAGAGGCAGCCATGTCCCTGAAAACACTGAACCTGTCCTGAACCCGAACACCGTCCATGACCACAATCCTAAAAAATAACTATCGCACTTCAGTGAACTCTAAAAACCTGTCCCTACCACCTCTTTTTCTGGAAAACCTTAATGCTACCCACACTCTCCCTTACACCTGGGCTCGAACACCAAATGTTCCTAAGAGTATCCCCTCCCCAGAACCCTAGGAATGTCCCCCATAATCCAAACACTCGCCCTACCCTGACATTATGACTCCCACCCCAAACATAAAGCATAACCCTGTGCTGGGACTGAGGGTCCCAACCCCGAGATGGAAAATGTGCTGCGTCATCCTTATCTAAGCTGGTCCAACACATCAACGACCTGCCCATTTCTGCCCCCAGAAAAGCGCTGCAAATGTAAACGAACCAGCGTTGCCAGAATTGTTAACACCGTGTCTCCCAAGAGGGGACAGTTTTGAGGCACCTGCGTCCGCTTTCGAGTATTTGCTTTGCCGGTCTCAGAAGTTTCCGTCGCGCCTATTCTGGGTGTTCCGACGAGGCAGCCATGTCACTGAAAGCACTGAACCTGTCATGAACCCGAACACCATCCCTGCCCCCCAACCCTAAAAAATAACTACCGCACTTCAGTGAACTCTAAAAACCTGTCCCTAACACCTCTTTTTCTGGAAAACCTTAATGCTACCCACACCTCTCCCTTACACCTATATTTAAACCCCAATATTCCTAAGAGTATTCCATCCCCAGAACCCTAGGAATAGCCCCCACAATCCAAACACTCGCCCTACCCTGCCATTATGCCTCCCAACTCCCAACATATAGCATAACCCTGTGTCGGGCCTGAGGGACCTAACCCGGAAGTGGGAAAAGTGCTGCATCATCCTTTGCTAGGCTGACTCAGCACACCTCAGTGCCCTCCCCATTTCTGCCCCCCGAAAAGCGCTGCAATATGTAAACGAACCAGTGTTGCCAGAATTGTTCACACCGTGTGTCCCAAGAGGAGACAGTGGGGCACCTGTGTCCACTTATGAGTATTTCCTTTGCCGGTCTCAGAAGTTTCCATCTCACACACTCCGGGCGGTCCAATGAAGAAACCATGTCGCTGAAAACACTGAAACTGTCACGAACCCGAACACCGTCCCTGACCCCAACCCTAAAAAATAACTATTGTACCTCAGTGAACCCCCAAAACCTGTCCCGGACACCTCCTTACTTCGAAAACCTTAACGCTACACACAC
>NW_017735616.1:0-1730 GCF_001890085.2 Hipposideros armiger
AAGCAATCCCCCTGGTAAGCGTCACGCCATCACGGCTTTTAGAGACCCCTGCTCAGCATAAAATAGCCAAGCAACCCCGAGTTTTTCCTTTAAGTCCATCCCCGCAACCCACCGCTGACAGACGGTAGAAGCGGGAGGTGGGATAGAGACAGGAAGTTGGGGATACAGGATGTGATGACGGGTGACGTCCACGCGCCCCTATCCTTTTGTTTCATTTTATTCTACTTATTCCATCGTGGTGTTAACTAGCTGTGCCCTGGGCTGCACACAGAACACCCCCCTCCCACCCCAAACCCTCCCCCGGCTGTTTGGCGTTGAGTTTACATTTATTTAAATGGCACTGGGTCCCCCTCCAGTCTTTCCCCCACAGCTGCCTCCCTCTCTGGGTCCCTGTCCTCTCGTCTTGGGAAATATTTCAGAGGCACTCACAGGACAATGTCCCCTGAGAGCCTTTCACGTCCCAGGGACTCTCTGTCCCTGAAAGTTTAATATTTACCGAAGGTCCGTCTACCGTGCAAGGGGTTTTTCTGGGAGGTCCCAGCAGAATCGAACGGTCTGCTCCACGTTTCATGCAAATGCCATTTTTTTTTTAAGAAACCAGGTGTGCTGGTTCCTGGCAGCAGAAGCCGGAGGGGTCCTGAGCACAACGTAAGACCCTGACCTTCACGCGTTGGTCACGGATCTCATAGATGCCCCGTATTTATAACTCCCACAGGGCACTTCCTGGGGCCCGATGCGGGCTCCGGAGAGCTCAGCGTACATCGGGACGGACGAGCAACGAGGCAAAGCTCCTTTGCTACGATCTCCGTCGTCCCCGTGCAAAGGCGGGTCTTTTCACCTTGTTTGGGCTGGTGTGAAGTCACACCTCAAAGCTTATTAATGCAGGCCGGCCAAGTGGCTCAGCTGGTGAAGAGCGCAAGCTCTGAGCAACAGGACCACCGGTTCGATTCCCACGTGGGCCAGTGAGCTGCACCCGAACTGAGCTGCTGCTGAGCTGCCAACAGGTGACAGGATGCCTCAGCTGGTGAGCGTATGTGCTCCTAACAACAAGGTTGCCGGTTCAACTCCCGCGTGGGATGGTGGCTACGCCCACCTGCAACTAAGGCTGAACACGGCACCTTGAGCTGAGCTGCCCTGAGCAGCTGATGGGCGGCCGGATGGCGACTGGACTTGGAGCTGAGCTAGCTGCGCCCCCCACAACTAAGACTGAAGGACAACAGCTTGGCTGTTCCCCTTCCCCAATTCCCCAACACTGGTCCCCTTCCCTATTCCTCAATAAAATCTTAAAAAAAAAAAGTTTTTAATGCACGAAGCTGCCAGGACACCATTTCTTCCATGTGACAGGGCAGGGCAGGGTGCCATCCTCGGGCACATCTGCTAACGTGCAAACGTCAGTGGTTTATACTGAACGGGACGGAGCTCTCCCAAAGGCATGTGACATGCACCCCAAAAATATGGATTGCCTTCAACGCAGTCCCCACATCCATGCTGGGGCTAGGAGATGATAATTCTAGTGACAGACTAAGGGACTCCCAATGCATTTCAATGTGAGGGTTGGACGTAAGACATCTTTAAACAGTGGACACTCATTCAGGGTGTTTGCTCAAAATCAGGATGAAGCAAAGACAGCCTCCTCGCATGCTGTTCTGCTCTGTTCTGCAAATAAACTTTTACTTCTCTTCTCTGAGGACAGAACTGTGCGGATCCGGCCTCCATAGAAACCAGCCAAT
>NW_017735617.1:0-1753 GCF_001890085.2 Hipposideros armiger
GCGGCAGCTCAGCTCAGGCCGGGACTCGAACTGCTGTTGCTCAGAGCTCGCACTCTTGAGTAAGCTCTTAACCAACTGAGCCACTCGGCCGGCCCTCCAGGCTCTTTTTATTCACTCAACAAATGTTTAGGGCCGGCTGCTGAGCTGCCAACAGGTGGCAGGATGACTCAACTAAAAAAATAAAAATAAAATAAAAATTTAAAAAGCCAGTTTAACTCTTTGATTAAGCTCCAGTTTTATACACTTACTGGTCCACAGACCCTCTTTACCTAACTCCTAGAAAAAACTTAGGGAATTCAGTTTGGGAAATGCTGGTCTAAGTCCCATTCAGTGAGACAATCCTGAATTGGTCACAGAGATGTGGAACCTCTGTCAGAATTCATGAGAAGTGAGAGAGGATCCCTGGACAATAGAGACCACTTTCAAATGAAACTCTAATAGACCAGCTCACCTGCCATCCTTGTCAATACACATTAGAGAGGGTCAGTCAATTTAACACTCTTTCCTGATAAAAACTCTTAAGTCAAAGCTAACATCATGCTCAAGGTGAATTCCCACAAAAATTAAAAAGAAATGAGAATGGTCAATATCATCTGTAGTGTTTAGCTTTGTTTCTAGAAGTGCTAGCTAATGCAATAAGGCAGGAATCAGAAGTGACATACAATTATTGGGAAACAAATGATTCATCTTTAACATGATTGTCTGCTTAGACATCCAAATGCAAATTATTAGAACTAGTAAGTGTGGCCAGTTAAAAAAATAAAAATAGAACATTCAATAGGTTTTCTAAATGCCAGAGATGATTATTTTATATAGGCTAATTCACAATAGTAACAAAATTTAAGATAAACCTAACAAGAAGTGGGCAGGACACAATAATATGAGAGAAAGAAAAGAAGGCTTCAGTTAAATAGAGAACTAAAACCATTACTGGATAGATGACTTTATATTATAAGATTACTGATAATTCTCTGAATTGATTTACAGGTTTAAAATATTTTCAGTGGGCTTGGAAGAAGCTAGTTGGGGAAGGCCCTGGAAGACTGACCTACACTATATCTGGAAGAATAAACAGGCAAGGATATCACAATAAAATTTTGGGGAAAAAATGAAACTACCATTAAAATGACAATAGTGTAAATAGTGTGGCACTATTATAAGAATAAATAAGTGTTAATAGAAAAGAACAGATTCTAGTTATAATATAGCTATATATCATTCTTCTTACCTATAAAACATAGCATAATACATCTTAATAACATTTAATAATAATTCATAATAAAGATGACATTTCAAATTTGTGGAGAAAAGGTAAATGTGGCTTGAACAACCAACTGTTTGACCATTTGGGAAAAGAATTAGTTCAAACCCTAGTACACATCACATAAAAAAATAAATTCAATATCAATAAAAGAATTGAAAGTAAAAAATGAAGCCATAAAATAGGTCGGTATAAAAATATTTGCCACAGGGGCTCAGCTGGTTAAGAGTTGGCTGGGAGAGCGAGCGCTGAGCAGCAGGACCACCCGTTCAGTCCTCACATGGGCCAGTGATGCTGCGCCCTCTACAGCTAAGATGGTGAGCAACAACAGCTCAACCTGGTGCTGGGCTGCTGTGAGTGGCCATCGCTGGTGTAGGCTGCAGTGGCGCTGCTGTGGGCTGCGGTGAGCTACCGTGAGTGGCTGGCAGTTAGCATGAGCAGCCGGCGGCTGTCAGTGGGCGAAGCTGCCATGAGCCACTGTGAACTGCCGTA
>NW_017731796.1:0-4564 GCF_001890085.2 Hipposideros armiger
ATATTGGCTTTTGAATGTCTTGGTCTCTAATGACTGGCTCCAAAAAGTGGAAAACGGGAAAAATGAAGGGAGAAGAAAAAGAAGAGATGCCAGTTCTTTAAATCCCCTGGAATGACTTCAGCTGAAGGGAAGGGGAATTACAAAAATTGGGAGAGGTGCAACAATGGTTGCTTGCCTCTTTGTCTGCACCCAGAGACCAGAAGCGGAAATTAGTGTTCAGGATACAGATCTCTGATATTTGGAGGACAGGGTCCTTTTGCCCGCCCTGCCCCCACAAGCAGTGTGCAAGATGCTCCAAGAACAGGTGTACATCCTGCCACAGGACTGGGGTTGGGGGTTGGGTAGCTGGTACTGTGCCAAGAGCTGAAATTGGTAGAGATTAACCACCATTTATTGTTCAAGTCTCCCCCCTTGAAGTTGTAAGCCTTCAATAGCTGCCAGAGTTCCAAAATAGTTACATCAGAGAGATTCTGCCAGTTCAGTTGTTGTCTATGTGGGAAGACAGATCCTGGTACTTCTCACTCTGCATTTTTCCAGAATCCTCTCTATTTGTCTTTTACACTCTGTTCTGTATTCATTTTTTTTCATCCTTTGATTATTGGGAGTATTTTCTATTTACCCATTTTCTAATTCACTTATACACATGTATACACATTTGTGTGCTGCATATTCATAAAAAATTAGTTATGTATGTTGACATTATCAATAATAGTGACTTTCAATAATTATTACTCAAGGAAAATAGGACTTAAAAGAATGACAGGGTGTTATTTATATGTGATTAGGTTTCTAAATAGTTGCATTTTGGGTTTAAATGTCTGTCAGTTTTGAGTGAAAACTCCAATTAGGATAGGCAATATTGATGTAGATTCTTTATATGTTGTTTATGTACTACCAAAAATAAGCCTTCTCGATAATATAAAAAATATATATCCTTCACACCATATAAGAACAATGATATTGTGAGTATGTTCCTTGGTAAAAAGGAAATGTATTGTTGATTCACAATATTTAATTATAAGCAACTTAAATGTGGTCTGTTGCTAACAACTTATTTTATAGATTCAGCGTTTTTATTTTCTCATTTGCATGATTAACATCATTTCCTTGGTCTAGCAATAAGATGTTTAATACTTGAGAAAAAGCCATTATCAGTTTATGTAATTCTCATTAATCTTCCAAATGAGACAAATGAATAATAATTTTTTTTTCCAATTCTACTGATAAATATTTGACATACATCACTGTATAAGTTTAAGGTATACAGCATGGTTGTTTGATTTACATATACTGTGAAATTACTACCACTATAGGTTCAACTACAAATAAAAAAAAAAGAAAGAAAGAAAAAGGGAAAATATTTTCTCATTGTGATAAGAACTCTTAGGATTACTCTCTTAACAAATTTCCTATGTATTATATGTCAGTGTTAGCTACAGTCATTGTGTTGTACCTTACATTCCTAGTTAGTACTTATTTATTTAAAACTGAAAGTTTGTGCCTTTTGATCACTTCTTCCAATTTCCCCTCCTCCCCATCTGTCTCTGATAACCACAAGCATGATCTCTTTTTCTATGAGTTTGGGATTTTGTTTATTTGTTTGTTATTGTTTTTCTTTTTGGATTCTATATACAAATGAGATCATACAGTATTGGTCTTTCTGTGACTTATTTCACATAGAAAGTTCCATCTACTTTGTCACAAAAGGCAGGATTTGCTCAGTTTTTATGACTAGATAATATACTAATATATGTTTGTGCCTGTGCTTGTCTGTGTGTGAGTGTATCTCAATTTCTTTATCCATTCACCTGTTGATGGACACATGGACACTTAAGTTGTTCCCATGTTTTATCTATTATAAATAATGCTGCTATGAACATGAAGGTGCAGATATTTTGAGTTAATGTTTTCACTTCCTTTGGACATATTCCCAGATGGGGAATTGCTAGGTCATATGGTAGTTCTATTTTTAATTTTGGGGGGATCATTCCTACTGTTTTCCATAATGACTGTACCAATTTAAAATCTAACCAACAGTGCACAAGAATCCCCTTTTCATCACATTCACTCCAACGCTTGTGCTCTCTTGTCTTTTTGATGATGGGCATCCTAACAAGCATGAGGTGATATCTGATTGTAGTTTTAATTTGCATTTCAAAGGTACATAGAAGGAGGAGATTTAGAGGAAGAAATGCTACTGTGGAGGTTTGATTGACTCAGGATGTCAGGATGTATTCTACTGATTTCTAGGAGTAACAGCCTGTATCATTCATTTGTCCTCAGTGCTTTAATAATAATCCAGCTACAAGTCATAGGCCAATCAGATGGATAATTTAAATTGGCAGGACTGTGGTGAGCCATACCACTTTTTCATTTTAGTTTAACTGGAGGCAGCTTTAAGGATTTGCTGGAATATTAGGCTGCATGAGAAGGCCATTAATCTGTCATCTCTATACACCTCTGAGCATCTCAAGGTCTTTTTAAATTAAAATCATGTGACTTTGTAAACAGTACAAGATACTTTAGTTATGTGAAAATCTGACAATCATTGAATAATGAACACGTCCTCCTTGCCAGCTAACTTTGCAATATGCTTTTGACCAGCTCAGTCCTAAACCTACCACATCACTCTCATTCTCATGCACATAGCATTGCTCATACTCTTTACAAGTGTGCTCCATATTCAGGTATACTATTTTTCTCCTACGAATAATTCTTTCCTACTTTCTCACTATAGAAATTGAAATGCACATGCTCTTTCATTTAAATAGTCTTTTAATCTCCACTAAGCATTCTTTGTTAGTTTGTTTTTCTCCATCTCCTCATGTAAGCAAAGTAATTTTATTGCTTGTGAGAAGGCAATGATTGTTTTATCTAAGATGTGAATATATCCCTCAACAGTAGGCCCATTGCTTTTGGATAGTGCAAGTGGAATATGCAATATTCTTGCTAAACTATATTTGTCCAAGATCCAGCTCAGCCTATGAGAAAGAGACACAATTAAATATTTGAATGTAGCAACATTGTCCTCCACAAAAGAGCAAGCAGAAGTTTTTTTGTTATAAATGCCACCACAACAATATCCAAGAGTATGGTAATTAATTGTTGAACAGCACTGTAAAATTTATGTCAGTAGTCACATTGTTACCTAGGATAACACCCTTGAAATTAAAGTCACTAATATATGAAAAAATGAAAATGATTAATTTTGGTGTCTGGTCATCTCTACTGGAGCAGCCCATTCAAACTCTGCCCCTACATGGTTTCTCTTCCAAGAATGGCACAAGGGAGGGAGGGGAGAACCACAGACTTTATAGCCCTCCAGTCCAAGGAACTGCTATAGGAAGGAATGGATGTAACCTCTAACATTGAATAACTCTACTCCCAGAAGCATTTCCGAAGAAATTATCACACTTTTGCCCTGGCACAGCTCTCCTCCTCTCCCTTCTGTTTTGTTTTGAAATCAAGAGGCATCTACAAATTATTAGGTAATAAATGTCACAGATTGCTCTATTTGCTCAGTTCCTATGCAAAATCTCATACACTAACTAATAAACTGCACATAGAAATTACCTCCATTGCCCAAAACTTACAGTTGAGCTTGTGTTTCATTTTCTAGTGGAGGCTGATGTCCTGGGGGTGCCTCNTTACAAACCAGAGTTACAACAATGTTAGTTTTCAGACTAATACGTTTTAAAACTTATTAATCTCAGATCATTACTCAGATCACAGAAAGTGGATTTACAAACTATTGTTATAATAATACTAACTTTTATAATTGCCCACTTATTTACTTTTATTGAGATCTTCATTTCTTCATATGGCTTCAAGTTATTATCTAATATACTTTCATTTCATCAGGTAGGACTGCCTTTAGCATTTATTGCAGGGCACATCTAACGGTAATCAAATCCTTTGGCCTTTCTTTCTTTCTTCTCTCTCTCTCTCTCTCTCTCTCTCTCTCTCTCTCTCTCTCTCTCTCTTTCTTTCTTTCTTTCACCTGGAAAGGTCTTAATTTCTCCCTCACTTTTATAGGACATTTTTGCCATATATAGGATTTTGGCTTACAGTTGTTTTTTCTTTTTGCACTTTGACTATATCGACCCATTGCCTTCTGGTCTCCAAAATTTCTGAGAAATTTGCTGATAATTTTACTGAGGATCTCTTGCTTCTGATGAATCACTTCTCTTTTCCTATTTCCAAGATTCTCTTCTTGTCTTTGACTTTTGAAAGTACAATTATATTATGTTTCAGATCTCTTTGAATTCATCATACTTGGAGTTTATTGAGGTCCTTGAATGTTTACATTCATATCTTTTATCAAATTTGGGGAGTTTTCAACCATTATTTCATGAAGTGTTTGTCTTCCCCTTTCTCTCTCTATTCTCTTTCTGAAACTCCCACAATGTATATGACAGCCTTCTTGATGGTATTCCACAGGCTCTGTTTACCATTAGGCTCTGTTTAGTTTCCTTCAGTCTTTTTTCTTCCTGTTCCTCAGAACTGGTAATTTCTTACTTTCTGGCTTGCTGAGTTTTTCTTCTGCTGGCTCAAATCTGCATCT
>NW_017731796.1:10199-37116 GCF_001890085.2 Hipposideros armiger
TTTCAATACCATCCCAGCCCCCGACAGGTTTGGTGCCTCAGTTACCAGATAAAAATTAGTTAGAGAAAAGTGGTCTGACGTTTTGATTGGTTTTTAGCTGTAATCATAGAAAACTGAACTTTATTTTCCATAATAAAAGTGTTACATTCACTATCGAGACCTGGAAACAAATACAGCAAATAAAAAAGCAGTAAAAATGAACCAGGAAGAGTCACACAGAATTGAATTTATAATCCTTGCGGCCGAATTCTTGGTAAAATTGTGCAACTTGTTTTGGGATTTCTCATTTGAAAGTAAGCTGGACATAAGGACCCTGTGTAAACCACTGTATTTTTGCCAGTAGATGCCAAAATAGAAAATAAAGGGGTTGGACTAACTGACCTTATACAAGTAATAATAATAAGAAAATACATGGGAACTCCAAAATAAAATAGAATTAGAGAATTGGGCTTTTCCTGGTTCTGACTTTTAACTGCAATATATTCGATTGTAACTATTCTTGGGGAGAACAGTTTGATCATAATTTACTGGATTTCTATTTCATTTACTATGGTTCAAGTTAATTAAAATGACTCATATGGAAAATAGGACTTTGACTCTTCTGAGTCAAATAAAACCAAGCACTTCTTGCCTCAGAGTCTCAGTAGGGAGGAGAGGAGGCATTCCTTACCCCAGGGGAGAATGAGGGTTAGAGTATCAATGGATGGGGGTCAAATGAGGACTCAAGAACACCTTGTCTCCTAGGTGGCCTGCAACACCTACCTCCCTCTTCTGACCCTCCCCCAAAGTAGCTCAGCTGGTCAAAAGAGAGAGAGAGAGTTCTGTCAGGCAGCTCTGGCAAGTGTAACAGCAAAAACACAGGATACAGTGATTGCATGTTTCATCATGTAACTTGGAGAAGAGACCCTAGGATTCTCTTTTATGGATCATATATGGTTATGGGTCTATTGAGAATGGCCTTGCATTCATTACTCAAGGGACTGTGGATGGAAAAGCAGACACATGTTAAACCTGACAAGCTCAGGAGCCTGAAAATAACCACATAGGATGGCATGAACATAAAAATGCCTAACTAAGGTGAGCGATGGCGGGAAGTCACATCTTTGCCCTGTAGCTTCCTTGACAAAGGTCAATCTTTACCTTAAGTGAGACTATCTGTTGTCTTTTTGCAACTAAGATAACATACCCTTGGAATGTAAAAGTAAGGGGGCACAACCCACCACACCAGAGCAGGAAACTACAAAATCCCTTTTACCTTGTTCCCCAGATACCATCTCTATGAGCTGTAAAATGCTATTTACTATCCTGTACCCACCAATGTAAAAGAAGTGCATATCTTTCCATTTTACTTTTTATCCAATCCCAGAGATTTCCTGCTTTGCTTTCTCCCACCCCCTTAATCAACAACCAATGGGTTTCATGTAACCCTTTTCCTTTGATTCTAATGCATAAAATAAGTTGCAAAACAGCCATTTTCCAGAGCATTTTCTCAATCTGTTGAGACTTTGCTTTCCAGCAGTTGTCAGTTTGGTTCAAATAAACTTATAAAGCTTTCTCATAGGCTGGATGTTTTTCATTGACAGGACCCATGAATGAGTCCCTTAACACTGTAAGTGATAAGCTTTTGAAAAGGGCACACCCTTATTCTTTAAACACCTTTTGCACTTAACCTAAACTGCATTAATTTAAGATTATATAACTCTACTTATACCTTAGGCTACAGATTTCAACTAACTTAAGGTGTATATCCATTACAAAGAAAGAAAAGCTGGTTGACTGAAAATGAGGGCATTTATTTGGGGGATTTCATCCACCTAAAGAGAATTTGTTGAGAAAATTCCTACCAATATAACAATTTGGGAATGGGAAAAGGAAAGTTCACATGTTAATATTTTGAACTATTAATCTTATACACGTGTAATTAAAACTTCATAAAAACCTAAAATATAGAAATAAGTAACATTTTATGTCTTTCTTTGGCTGTTGCTTGTTATGCCTTTTATGAAAATATTTTTGTTTCTCAAAGGGATTTCTTTTATTTTAAAATGGCCGCTGAAGAATGAGTGCCTCCCTCTAAGTAAACTCTTAGTCCTACAATCAACAGGGGGCTTTTCCCCCTCAATCATTTCCTCCCTTGCCATTTAAGAATCTCAGATACTTCAAAATCCCCTGTTGCAGTGATTATGTTCCCCAACAGCCTCTTTACAAGGTCAAATGGCTTCTCCTCTAGACTTCTCTTCTCACTGCCCATACTACTCAAAGGCAACATATGTTCTTTTCAACTTAGATCAGAAGGCGAGCTACAGGAAAAAGCTTGCAGGTTTTGTAATACAGAATTTCTTGTCATTTGATTGTACCAGATGGAAATTCTTGTTACTAGTCTTCATACTTAGTGAATACATAGTGTGGGCAAACTTTTCTGGATGGCTAGAATGTGTTTATTAATTTGAAGAGCCCTTTCAAAGCTTGGGGGTGAGGTGGGACTGTTTTTATATTTGTATATTTGCATGTAATATATTGACATTGTCTTGTAAAGTTATGCATAAAAGTGTCTTAACGAGAATTTACAAGTCTTCTTTATTAAAATAGACAAAAACCTTTAATTCTTTGACTAATGTAGAGAAAATTCATGGTTTATTTGAAGTCTTTCATGTACTCCTGAATACTCTGATTATAAATCCTCATCAGATGGAGAGAGAATTAAGGGGGCGGCTCAGTGGAAAAGTCTAAAGATGAATTCATTGCCAAGGCTTTAGTGATTATAGCACAGGGAAATAGCTACCAGGAGAATCCACACAGCAATGCAAATTAAAGACATTTTGGCAGTCATGAGGGGGGAATCAAATACAAATTAAGCTAACTCTATGTTTAGGCTCACGTGAGGATCCCAGAAACAATTTATAGTGATATAGTAAGGGAGTATAACTTACTTTTGAATTAAATAAAAAATATAAACAATAATGAACATGAACATTGACCAATTTTGTGTATGTTTGAGGAAACTACAAACTTACAGGTAAAAAGCATACTTAAAACAACAAAAAAACCAAAATCATACCTAATTATATTCAATGTTTTCTGAAGTCAGCATTATATTCAATGTTTTCTGTTCAATCAATATAGTTTAAGACCATTTTTTTTTAACTGAAGCTTATCTGATTTCATGCAGTTAACCAACAGAGTTAAGGTGTATTCCAAGATAGAGCAAAGTTGTAGAATAATTAGGAAAAAATTATTACCTATTATATTTATCAAGGATCAAAGTATTTTGATTCAAAAACAAAATAAGATCCCCTATTTTGATCCAAAACCAAGATTCAGATGATTTTGCAAAATAAACATCTTCAAGGGCAGAGAACATGATTTATCTGCATATATATGCCTCTAGGTACATAGTCAGTCAAATATTTAGTGAAGCTAATTAAATAAATGAAATAACAAATGAAGAAAGTAGACACTCATGTTGTGGATCAAGGAGATTCTTCCCCTTTCTTTTTCACCCTTCTTACTTTAGCTTCTCTCATACCTTCCCTTTCTCCAATGGAAAATCTCTCATCCTACAACCCTTCCATTCTACCCCAGAACTAAATGTTCTCTACTTTGCAAGGGGATTCACAACCTACATGGAGTAGTAATGGCTAGGATATAGTAGCCTAAGAGCCTTGGAAATGAGAAGTTGGATGTTAGAGACATGTGGCTTTGAATCTTGATTTGAAGCGAGGGGCACCCATACAGAAAGCTAAGTCAGGAAGGAGGAGGATGCAAGATCACTCACAGGAGAACTTTCTACCTGAAAGCAAGAGAGGACAAATGAGGTGGAGCAGGAGGCGGTGCCCAGAGACCCAAATAAATAGGGAGAGAACGTGGAAAGGCCACAAATACGATTTGTGGGTTTTGGGAGAAAAAGGAATCCTCTTAACAATATAGCCTCAGGAGGAGAGGGATAAATTTTCTTCCTGTGAAGATAAAACATACAAGCAGTGGGTAGAAGCTAACAGTTACAGTTGTCTTCCTGGGAATGACTGTCTCCATATTGTTGAAGAGTTACCTTGCTCTGGACACCAATGGTGGCTTCTCTCTGATTTTTCCACCCAAGTCCAGTTTCCTAATTAATTTTTATGTCACCCCTGAACCTTTTGTGTCTCTTTAAGGAATTGATCAATATCAGAGCAGGAAAGGTCCTTAACATTCTCTAAAACGTTTAACTTACAGATGGGGAAACTGAGGGTCAGGTCAAATAGATGGCTTATTGTCACTAGAGGTAGCTGTTTGTAGAAATTTAAAACACAGTTTGGATCTTCTCAATCTTATTCCAGTTTTCTTTCTAGCATAACAGTCAGTTTATTTTCTTCTCTTCTTCTGAGGACAGTTTGTGTGTATGTATGTGCATGTGTTTATTTGCCTATTGTGTATATGTTAATAGGGACCAGTTATCTAAAAAAGAGAATTACTTAGTAAAGTATAGAAGAGTTTCTAAGATGTGTTCTGAAGGTTAGTTAATATAACTGCCAAGCTTGCTCAAAGTCATCTTAATTTGCTCATTAACTATATATCTGCATCTATCAGTCTCCTTGGAGCAACGTTGTCCAATAGAAACACAATGAGAACTACAAATATGAGCCACACAATTTTAAATTTTCTAGAACTTACATTAAGAATGTAAAAATAAGTAAAATTAATTTATAATGTATTTTATTTAACTCAATATACTCCATATATTATAATTTCAACCTGCATTCAATATGTAATTATTACTGAAATTTTTACTTTCCTTTTCACAGAAAACAAACAAACAACAAAAAAAACAGTATTCTTTCATCTAAATTCAGACTTTCCACACTTCAAGTGTTCAATAGACACATATGGTTAGCAACTACTATACTGGGCAGCACAGCCTCACAGAATAATTTTTTAGGCATAGCTTGTATTCAGTCACAGTAATCATAGTCATTGCCATGTAGTAGATATCAACCATGTAACATGAATGACTATCAACAATTAAAACTGTCAACTTCTTGATTAACACCTGTACACAATCTTCAAAAAGTTTTTCAATTTTGTAACTTTAACTCACAGAGCATTTGCCACATGCTTTAATCTGATGTAAGTGGTTTATAGTGAAAACATTACTTAAAATGTCCTTTATAAATAACTTATACTGAGGTATGGCAGGAAACAAGCAGGTTATCCTTAGGAAAATCATATAGTATCTACCGCATTTTTTGTAATTTTCTTGTATGCAAAATATATTTCCATTCCTGAGTCTCCTAAAATAATTGGATGATTTTGTATTTGAAATGCTGAGTAATTTAAAGTTACTGCTTGCTCCAGAAAATTATCTGTCTAGGGGACAGCCAAGCCTGATATCTTCTGTGTTTATCAAAAATACAAATCTTTCAAACTGATTAAAGATTCCTTTCTGCATTTCAGTATTATTGACTTCTGTTTAAGTGTTCCATTTTACAGTTTGATTAATTGAATAAAAGTATGAATAAAAATTAGGCCTTGGTACCATTGGCATAGTTTGAATGATATGTGAAATGAAAATTCCCAATAGTTTATGAAATTATATTCACTAAATGTTGCACTGGACTTACTGCTGCTTATTGTCTAGTACTTGCCTGGCAAAACACAAATATTTGGTGATTAAATATTAAAAGATAATATTAAAGAAGGAATGACTATAGAATTGGTGGGTTTTACCTGCAGAGAATAAAGTCTTATTAATGAGAAATAAATGTGAAGTCAATCAGAAAACAATTCTGTTTTTGAATAACACAAAAATGGGAATAGTCTTCAGGCCTCCCTAGCTGAAGAAATAAGTATTAATAAAAAGGGAAGCAGAACACAGACTGTAGAAACAACAACAAAAGAGACTCTGTGTTACTATTTGCTCACTGTGGCTTTGATGCTGGTGACTTTCTCTGGCCTGAATCCATCTCTATCACCTTATACAATAGACCTAAAAGAGCCTCCATTGCCATCTGTTCTCTTTCAGAGAAAAAGCATCTTTACATGCCCCATCTCTAATCTCTATATTTTAAAATTAGTAAGTTGGTCTTGTGTGCCTCTAGAAATAATGTATTTAGCTGTATTAAACCTGAGTTATTTTAGGGGATCTGCCAAGGGTTACCATTCACTCTTTAATTACAATTTCTAAACAGACATTATAATGTACTTAAAGCAAATTAGGCAAATTTCTCATACGCTGAGGAAGGTACCCAGTCAACTTATATAAAGGGAATACTAATAAGAAAAAGGGTGAAGGCAATCAAAAAGAAAAAAAAACAGGATGTGGTTTAAAATGATCTTCAGTAGGACATAGAAGTCTATATTTTTTAACAGAAGAACTTTTAAAATATGAATCAACTTCCCAATAGAGGTATTATGATTCATTTTATCTGATTAGCACTTATATCTATACCAAGATTGCTGATAGAGATTGGATGCTGCAGAAGAGAAAAAGTGAAAAATTAGGGAGAATTAAAAGAGATTAAGTATATAAAAAATCTAAAGAACACCTGTCACATAGTAATGGGTTAAGAATTTGTGCTGTTGCTTTTTTTTGTTTTTTTTTGTTTTACTTTTTACCCATATCATGAAGTGCACTGTGATAAACAAACATCTGTTGTACTGGGTAACATTTTAGGAGTATATCATGATTGTAGTTCATCTTTACGACACAAGAAGTTTAATTTTATTTTGTTATTTTTCTGCAAAGTACTTCCTTTAAATAAGCCATTTTAAAATACCACCACTTTTGCAAAAAGCCACATTCCAATTTAACTGCAAAGAGTACCTTTTCTTTACTGAGCCAACTGCTCAGTAAATGTTCTCAATTTAAAAGGCTAGTCTATTTTTCCCCACAGAAAAATTTGGACCAGAGACAAGAAGTTTCCAATAATACTCATCCAAACGGTGCAGAAGCTCCCTTTAATCTCGGCTGACATTGAAGTGATCTAACTCCTGCCATGTGGAAACAGGATAATTATAGTTTGCAGAAGAGGCTTTTGAGTACTAGAGATCTGGGTTTGCATCCCACCTTGTCAAAATCTAACTCCCTGGCCTCCAGGGAGTTATTTAATTTTTCTAAATCTCTGTTTCCAAAACTGCAAATTGGAGATAACGATGCTCCCACAATAGGCTTTTAGGTGATTAGCACCTCGCCTGACACATAGTAGATGCTCCATAGAACAGTTGTTTTCATTACAATTCTCTACATAGGTGACATACATCATAGCGCGTCACTTCCCAGCTTGAAATACTAAAATAAGTTGCTTGCAATAAAACTAAATATGAACCTCTTCACCATGTGTGAGGGCTCTTCTCTCAGACTTCATTTAACATTCTCTACTTTGCTCACTACTTACCGAACACATGCAACATCTCTAAATTCATGGCACATGCCCAACGCTTTCCCAGCACTTGCTAATTTCCCTGCATGAAAAAAAAAATACACAATCAATAAATGAATCCTTCTAGCTCTTCAAATTAAGTATTTAATAGATGAGGAAACTAAGACCAAGTAAGTCTTCCTCACCTCCCAAACTCTTAAGTAAGGACTGAGGTTTTAAACCTAACCCTCCTCTCTCTAAAGACCTAGTTTTCCTTGTGGTACAAACACAGGCAGCTTTACCATGAAGCCAATGAAACTTGAAACTTCAGAAAGGACAACAGCAATGTTGTCACAGAGTCAAATGTTTTTTAAAAGGTAAGATATTTTAACCAAAATTGGTAAAATTGGTCAAGAACCCTGTTGCTTACCATTCTGAATTTTCCTTCATTACACTTTCAGCTGCAGCTTTAGAATTCATTAATAGTAATTCCATGTAGATTTTAGGGCTGTTGTCAAATTTGGGAAACCCTCTATGCAGTTTTTCATATATTTGCTACACACCAAGAGGGTGCTGCAGTTATTTCTTACACATATTTGAGTATGTTGCTGCAAGCCATTGTGTGTTACGCTAATCCAAGTACAAACAGAAATGGCTGGAATGCACACAAATACATCCCACTCACCCCAAACTAAATGTATTACCCAGTTTCCCCTTAGCAAGATTTCAAATCTTCCTGTGGTCGTATAGATACCACCTGGTATAAGGTCAAGTAATGGAGAAGTTGAAGTGGAAAGAGACAATGGTGTGAAGTGATTATTGTTCAAATAGCTTACATTTGCAGAATTTACAAAAAATAGTTAACACATTGCTATGATGCCTCCTCAGGTTTTTAAAAGGGCTTTTGCACTTCTTATATCTGTAATTAGTTACAAAGGCAAATTTGAATCAACCATGCTAAAAGTCAGGTGGAATTAACTATCTATTTTCTCTATCGAAAGTGCTTTATTGTTGTCCTCGGAAGAAGTAATTAAAAAGTAGACAGCCAAAAAGGTGGGGTTGGAAGTACTGTAGAGGGTCTAGAAAGTTAAATAAGAAAAATGTTATTACTATTTTTCTGGATTTTTAAAAATAAGATTTTTAAGCTTTTTAAGCTTTTTAAAATTTATAAGGTGATTTTTGTTTAATTCTATGTAAATATCCTCTCTCATACATGCTTTTGTGTTTGGAATGTTGAGTTGTATGAACTTCATGCTCCATACTCCCTAGATTCATCCTGGTAGTCCAATACACTGCCACTGCTATTCAATTGTAATTCAAGGTTTCTCATTACCTACAGTTGTGGAGTCCTCGGAATATCCCCACATTACCTTTTCTCCAAGGTTAGGCTTGTGCTAGAGCAAAAACTATTTATACAGGTTGTGCATATCTATGTGTGCCCCTATGCTTGTTGTAAATGGGCGAGAATTGAAAGAAATGCCTGTTGACAGTCAATCTGAGGTGAATATCAAAAATACATCCCAGTACTACATATTATATCATTTTGAGACTTCACACTGTCAACTTCAGAAGCTGTTCTGAGTGTGTATTTCTTGGTGGCTGATTTAGCTTTCTCAAAGCCAAGTAGGTAAGCAATAAAGGAAAACTTGAAATGGACATGATAATGCTTCTTAAGTTCTCTGGAATGACCCTGAATGCTCTTCTGCCTGCTTCAAGGGCTTGGTTTGATTATATAATGCCTGTTATATCCACCCTGCAGAATTTCTGGTCTATTTTTCAGAATTTGTCCTGAGGCGATTGTGAGGCTGCAGTCTGTAGGAGTTACAATGGTTAATACTCTGCAGAAGATGATTCCTTTTAAAGCATACTCTATCTATACAGGTTTAATATTAAAAAATAAAATAATGTATCATAAACTTTACCTATAATAGTTCTGAAGGTAGCTGTAACTGTTTTAAGGTTCTCTACTGAAATATCGTATGTTTAATTAATAGGAAAATCTCAAAAATATTGTGTCCAGAGTACCTATTTAAAGATATGCATGATAACTTTTAGTATGCAAAGGCCCCTTGAAAATCAACTTCATAATAATAGTGTATTGATTTATGTAGTGCATCCACTTTCAAGATCTGACCTAGGACTGTATTTGAAATATCAGAGCACTCACTATATGCTTAGTTCAAATCCAGAATCAAACAAAACTCCACTAGCTCCATTATCATCAGTATAAGAGGTAGAAGAAAAGATGGATTAATACCACATATTTCTTCAACTATTTCACAAATTGCTTTGACTAGGAATCTGACATTTGTCAAAACTCTAAGTTACTATAAATATATATATATAATATATATATATATATATATATATATATATATATATATAATTATAATTTTAAATCCTAAGGGGGGGATAAAAAGTACATCATATGTCCCAATGATGGGCCTTAATAGAAAAGAGAGCCCCAGGTCCTCATCAAGAAGGGAAGCCATGCTCTTTCCTTGAATACATTGAGGAAAAATAGGGAAAACACACATACAGTGTACTCAAAGTCTGGAGAAGTAAGAAAAGTCTAGCTTTGGAAGTAAAAACACATTTAGGCTACGAGCTTGTATATCCCTAGTGGACTAGCAGAGTCTCATATTTGGGGGTTCTCAATAAACCTTTATAGAATAAATAAATGAGGGAAGTCAAAATTAAAGAGTTAAATGGAGTAGGGCCAATAGAACTCTGCCAATCCCATCATCAGTCTTTTTCTTTCAAAAAAAAGTGTTTTTCCAAAAATAATATTTAAACAGTTAAGTATCTCCCTGAATATACTGTTATAGAGCCCAGATATTTCAATTACAGTCATCAGAGTACCACTGGAGACATTATCAAACCCTTCGGAAAACACTATCTGTACTTTGTCAACGGACTTTCACTGAACTACCAGTCAAATAACTAACACCAGAAGAGCTTAAAGGATTCATCCTTATTGAAATCAGCAGCCAACTGCTAATACATTGGAACTAGATGTGGCACAGGCATGCACCTTTGGGAATAAGAGTCTAAAACCTATGCACCTTGAATGTGGAAATGAGACAGGGTGGGGGTGGGGGGCCGCCGGGCCTCCAAGAAAACCATGAATATCCAATCCAAGGAAAAGGACCAGTAAATCAAGATGAGACAAGAAAACCAGCCAGAACCCACCAAGACCAAAATGTGATGAGAATTACCTCCAAGTTACCTCTAGCCACCTTATATGGTCATTGTAATATATCTCCATGCTAAACGACACACCCATCTGCATCATGTCACTTCCGGAGAGGTCTATATAAAGACAAAAAAGGGGTGTATCCCAAATTCCCAGAAAAAAACACCTCTTCCAAGAACTAATAAGATTATTCCTCCTCCTTATTCCCATATTAAAAAGCTTAACTAATAAAAATCACAGAGATAAGAAGGGTGGGAGCTGTCTCTTGACTAAGGGCAGCCTCTACTCTACCTCACAACAAACAACTTTTATCCTCTTGTCTGGTTCATGCTTGAATTCTTTCCTGCAGGAAGCCAAGAACCCCCTTTCCTGCAACAGTAACGAAAACCCAGTTACTTTACTCAAAAGCCTTGTTCCTTCCTAGAGTCTCCTTTCCACCATTTCGTTACTAATAAAATACAGATATTTTGATAGCCTTCCACTGTAAATGGTAATGCTGATGTTTGAATAAAGCTCTGAAATTAATCCAAGCCAGGAGGCTATAGTGATTGATTGATTTGATATTGAAGGCTCTACCTAAATCGGATGGCTACAGTGGGTACATTTTGGCTTTGTGTCATACAGCAGCATATTAGGACCATATTCTTGCTTCTACAGTTTTAACAGACTTCTCTTTCACTTTTTCAAGCATTTAATTTCCTTAATAGAGTTAATATAAATACATACCATATTGCCATATTTAAGTAGTAAAAAGACCAAAGTGGAGGAAAAAGCATATAGGGGAAAAGGCTCTCTCCTACCCTTTCTCTCATACCTGTGCACCAATTTCTGTTTCCCTATGCAGGATACCCATTTATATATTTGCCTGCCTTTTCTATAAGAATAGAAACAGACTATAAATACTGTTTAGCATATTGCTTGTTACACTTAGTGTTCTTTCTATATAAAATACAAAGAACATACTTGGTTTTTGTTTTGAGAGCTATATCATATTACACTATAGAGCACATTCCACAATTTATTGATCAAACCCCTACTGATGGATATTTAAGATTCTTTCTAGCCTTTTATGTATGTAGATTCATATTGCTGAATTCAGTATTTCAAAATCTGGTAATCCCAGGAAACTATTTTTTAAAAATAATTTTTATGCCAAAACTCATTTGGTCACAAAATCTCACCTTTATGGATAAGAGGCACCCTTTGTGTCTCTGCGCTCCCAACAGTCACGTGTCTCTTTGCTGACTTACTATTGTATTTTTAATAATGTATTATTTGGTACTTGTTATTCTTTAACATTTTTTATGTTTGACCTTGGTTTTGATTAAACTATGAAAATACTTTTAGAATTAAATCTACAGATCTGATGACAGTGAAAATCAGAAAAGAATGAGATGAGTTAATTGGCATGTTTTGTGTTTATTCTGACAATTATGAGGAAGAACTAAGGAAACTTAAAAACACATTCATGGGGTAAAATATTAAAGTTACAACTATGTATAAATTGTATGGATACAACAATAAGAAGTGAATCTACACCAGCATCTGGTTTGTCATGAAACCAGCCAGAAGAGACTACGAAGAACTGAAAAATGAAAGTGAGCATGGATCTTTAGGATGTTGACTCCAAAGTATTAACAAGCACCATGGTGAAATGTGTCTGAAAATCTATGGTGAAAATGCTACTTTGACAAATTTGCTAAGATAATGCCTAATGCAAACTTGTGATGCAGATATAAAACATGGCACTGGTGCTACATTTCTAGAAATGCCTTGATACTACAGAGAGAACATCAGTATACAGATGGGAAATCATATTTACCGTATTTGCCGGCGTATAAGACGATTTTTTGGCCCTGAAAAATATGCCTCCAAGTGGGGGGTCGTCTTATACGCCAGGTACACTTCAGATAGACTGCCCATAGTGCTTGCCCCGTGCCATAGTGGCCTCCCGATGCCCGCCCACTTCATTCCACATACCGTTCAGGCATCAGCAGCGCTGCTGGGTGTATGCTCGGCTGTTATGCGATTTTGCTGTTATGCGATTTTAACACACTCGCAAAATCGCACACAGCCGACCATATAATAAACTCTGTATTTTGAGTGGAAATGTTAGGGGGTCGTCTTATACGCGGAGTCGTCTTATACGCCGGCAAATACGGTAAGCTTCTTGGGTATGTCAAAGTTGTAGGATCACAAAAGCTGAATAAACAGCGATTGGAAAATTCAACATGTAAGATATTTGAAAGGCATATTTAAGTAACTTGTGCACTATTGTGTAAAATAAAAACAAACATAACCAAATATATGTTCTTCCTATTGTTTCAAAAATAATTTTGTACCAGCTATGTCAACTCATTTCAGGTCAGTATGACCAGAAACACACTTTAAAATGTTCTTCATGAATGAGTGTATTTTCCTGCAATGTGACATCTGTAACATGTCCTATTACACTTCATGAAGGGCAAGTATAACAACATTTTAGTGTAAGGCTGCTCATATTTTTTTAAAATTAAAGTTTATTGGGGTGACAATGGTTAGTAAAGTTACATAGGTTTCAGGTGTACAATTCTGTAATACATCATCTATATATCACATTGTGTGTTCACCACCCAGAGTCAGTTCTCCTTCCATCACCATATATTTTATTCCTTTTACCCTCCTCTGTACCCCGTCTTCCCCCTTACCCTCTAGTAACCACTAAACTATTGTCCGTGTCTATGAGTTTTTGTTTCTTCATTTGTTTGTCTTGTTCCTTTGTTGTTTTCAGTTTTATATACCACATATCAGTGAAATCATATGGTCTCTACTTTTTCTGTTTGACTTATTTTGCTTAGCATCAACAAGACAAATAATAACAACCGTTGGAGAGGCTGTGGAGAAAAAGGAACCCTCATACACTGTTGGTGGGAATGCAGATTAGTATAGCTGCTATGGAAGGCAGCGTGGAGGTTCTTCAAAAAATTAAGAATAGAATTACCATATGACCCAGTGATCCCTCTTCTGGGTATCTACCCCAAAAATCTGAAAACATTTATCATACAGATAGATATATGTGCTCTGATGTTCATTGCAGCTTTATTTACAGTGCCCACGACATGGAAACCAAAGTGTCCTTCAATAAATGATTGGATAAAGAAAATGTGGTATATATACACAATGGAATACTACTCTGCCATAAGAAAAGATAAAATGCCATTTGTGACAATGTGGATGGATCTTGAGATTATTATACTAGGCTGCTGGTATTAACATAGGTTGAAGAATCCAAGATTTCCTAAAAGCATTCAATTTGTAGGACACCAATTATACTGTTGCTAACATTTGGAATTATGTTGGTAAATCAACATTAACAAATGCTTGGCACAGCTATCAGGCTAGCAATGATGTTTGAAAAGCCCTGCTGATGAAGACTTTAAATGGCTCTTTTGCATAATGATAAGAGATGATATCAAACCTCATCACTGAGACTAAAGTTAATCAGCCCAGAGTGTAGAAAAGTTAGATACAAAGCATTTGTTGTGTATTATGTGAGTGATCTGAAAATTGTGTAAATGCTAAAATTTTTCACGGAAGATGAGGAGAAAAAATTTGATCACTTAATTGTTGTCCTTGAACAACATGCATTTGTCAGTGAGCAAGAGATTACAGTGGTTTACACAATTAAACAAAAACTTCTTAGTCAGAAACTCATGGTAATGAGAAAGAAGAGATCAGAAGTTTTTAATCAGCCATCCATAATGAGGTTTAATAAAGCCATACTGTGGTTTTGTCACTTGAGAAATTTGTTTCTGGCCCATCCTCTGACATCCCACTCCAATCTGGTTATGAAGGCCATGTTGACAGGTCCACTTTTCCAAGTCATGCCAATGTAGTAAATATTTAGTATATGTACTCCCATAAGTGCAGGCATTAAGTTTAGAATGAAGTTTTGTTGAATATTTATCATAGAAAGAAGAAGCACAACGTGTTTATGTTATGGTCTATATCAATGTTTTCAAAATGCTATCCTAGAACCAACAGCATTAGAATCACCTGATAAGCTGATGAAAATGCAAATTACAGGACCCTACCCCAGGCGCACTGAATCACACACTCTGAAATTGGAACCCAGCAAGTTGTCTTTCTGTAAGGCTTTGGGTGATCCTTATGCACACTTTAGTTGGAGAGCCATTGTTCTATATTTATTCCACTATTTCAAAAATCACTATAAAAAAGAACCATACACAAATTACAATACTATTTATATTCTTTGTTTATGCCACTTAGTAGAAATATAGAAAGATTTCGCCACAGAAGCAGTAATAATTTACATAGGGGTTGCTACCCTAAACCTTATTGAGGGTGTTATATAATAGGTGATATATGCATGTGGTATCCTCCTAAAATCAAACACAAAAGTTATATTCCATAGCATCTTTAATTTAAAGTGATTGAACACCTTTTCCAGTAAAACAGCACTTGAATAACCTTGTCACAAATATGCTAGTACACTTTTGGGAATTTCTAGAAGTGGAATTGCAGGGACAAGGATTATACGTATTTGTGATTTCAAAAGATATTGCCCAATTTCCTATATAATGATGAAACCTAATAACTTTCTCACTCTAATATTGACCATATAGACAAGTGCCTATTTTCACATTCACAATGATAATGCAATATTGAGCTGTTCAATGTTTATCTATCTGATAGGTGATAAATGGTACCTTAGTTTTAATTTGCATTTTTCTTGTTATTAGTATAGCTAATCATCTTTGCACTTGAATTTCCTGTACTGTGAACATACTGTTCATGTCCTTTGCCCATTTTTCTGTTCGGTGTGTATCACAGCAATATTAGTCACATATATTTAAAAGATCACCATTTTTCATTGTGACTATATGTGTTTCTCAATTGAATTAATTGACTTAATCAGTTTGGTATACAAGTTTCTGTCTTACAGAAGGTTTTGATTTTTATGTAGTTAAATTGACCAGATTTATTTTTCTCTTTATGCTTCTTTTATGTTATAGATAGAAAAGTTTTCCTAATTCAGAGGTTAAATATAACTCTTCTATATTTTCATCTATAATTTTTATTATTTTATGTTTTATGTATATATTTAATGAGTTTTGAATATTTACTAGTATATGAAGAATTGATCTAGCTTTATTATTTTTCCAGATAGCAAATTGTTTTCCCATACCATTTATTGAAAGGTCTGTCTTTTAACCCTGATAGAAGATGCCATCTGCAACATAATAAGTGTTTTTGTTTTTACAAATGTGTTTCTATATCTATACTTTCTATTCTGATCTATTAGTTTGTCTACATCTGTGGCATGCCCCATTATTTTTCAGGCTGCGTGGTACATCTTAATAATTTTCAGGGATGGCTCCCTCTACTTTAAACCCTCTAACATTGGTCTTTTTCAGACATTTCCAAACAATTTTTTAGCTTGATTATTTTACATATTAATATTTACTTTATATAGTTAAATAAAGCTTATTGGCAATTTTTTCATTGGAAATTATGTAAATGTAATTAGTTTAGGGAAGAAGACATAGTGTGCTGTCTTTTCTAAACTAAGAAATATGACTTTATATTTTCATCTATTTACATTCAATAATTATCACTGATATTGAAAGAGTTCTAATTTTGAACATCTCTGCCTCTTGGGAAGAAACTCCACTTGATATGTATTTTATTACCTTAATGTGCTTCTGGGTTTTGATACTAATACTTTAGGACTTAGCTTTGATGTTCCTAAATAGAATAGATATTCTTTTTTGTGAAATTTTTCTTGGGCTTTACTGTGAATGTAATGTTACTGTCAGAGAACAATTTAAAAGTTATTGTCCTTTTCCTATGCATTGGAAGAGTTTGAATAGCGCTGCAATGATCTCTTCTTCAAAGGTGTGGAAAAAGTTCTTGCTTCCCTTATGAGTCTTTATCATAGCCCAATAGTGTAACCAGTATTACATATTACTTTTTTATTTATTTGAATGTGAAGGGAATCAAATAGTATACACTGTTTTGTGTTTGGTTTCTTTTATTCAATATCATGTCTGGAAAATTTGCTCATGTTGTTGCATTCATCAGTACTTTATTCTTTTACATTACTGTATAATTTCCTATTATGTGCATATACCACATCAGATTGACATTTCCAATGTGGGCTATTACATTGAAAGGCTGTTTCCAATACGGGCTATTATAAATAATACTGCTATGAACATTTCTTTCCTTCTAGTCTGTCTCTGTCATCAATCATTTTTGCTGGGTCTATCCTCAAAAGTGGAATTGCAGGATCATGGTAAAACTGCTACATGTTAGTAGACACTGTTCAAAGAGTATTTGAAAGTCACTGTGCCAGTGACTTGGAACAACAGAGCATGTGGATTCTGGTTATTCCACATCCTGCTAATTTTTACAAAGACTTTTCAGTTTTAATTAATAATTGGGTTTTTCGTTGTGTCATACTGTGGTTTTAATTAACACTTGCCTAATTTCCAATGAGGTTGACCATCTCTTCATTTTTATTGACCATATAAACATCTTGTTTTGCAGTGTGCCTCTTTTAATGTCGTGCTCATTTTTATTAGGTTTTCTGAAATTTCCTTTTTGTCTTCAGGAGTTTTTCTATATGTAGACTGTAAGCTCTTTTCAGTTATATGTGTTAGAATTATTTTGTCCACACCGTGGATTCTCTTTTCACTCATTTTGAATTAACAGGATTTTAATTTTAATGTAGTCCAATTTATAGACTGCTTTATTTGTTCTCTTTATAAAAATTTCCATACCTACTACAAGTTCCTATCAATAGTTTCATATCAGTTTTTTATAGCTTTACTCTTTTTCCCTTTTACATTAATATCTATAAATTCTTTGAAATTAATGTTATAGCAGTATGAAGTAGAAGTTGTTTCATATTTTTAAAAATATGGATATTAATTAACCTAAAAATTAACACAAAGATATCTCCCCTTTTTGTTTCTTAGTTCCGATTTTGTCATAAATCAAGTATCCTTTTAAGATTAGATGTTTCTACACTATCAATGCTTTTTTGTTGCTTACTGATCGATCCTATGGTAGCTACTCTTGGCCCTTTATGAGCTATAGAATCAGTTGTGGTTAAACACAGGAGTAAACTGCTACAATTTTGATTGGAATTATATTGAAACTATAGGTCAATTTTAGGAGAAGTTTCATCTTTATAAGACAGATTATTTCAAATATTTTATATACTACATCTAATTATTAAGGTCTTCTTTAAATGTTCTTAAAATATGTTATAATTTTCTGTGTAGGGGCCTTAAGATAATTATATTTATTATTAGGAATTTTATATTTTGAATGTTATTTAAAATGAGATACTTTATTGTTAAGTTTCATTTTCTTATTGTTGCATACTACAATTTGATGTATCAAAAGTGTATGCAGCAATCTTCTAAACCAAATTATTATTTCTATTATGACATATAGATTCTTTTGTATGTTTCTATAAATATAATACCATCTGTGAATATATTTTTTTCTTTCCAGTTTTTATAATGAATCATCTTATGACTACTTAGGAAATTAAATCTATTATTTAAATATTGCATGCAAAGGAAACTCTAGCTATAGATGACTTTAATTGTGATTGCTACCATATACCATTATCTCAGAAATTAGGAAAAGACAGATCCCTCTTAATTTCTTCTATGAGGATAGCCTAACTTCAATAACAGAATCTGATGATAAAATTACAGTAAAAGATAATAATTAGAGGCCGATCTCATGAACATAGGTGTAAAAATCTCAAATATAATATGAGCAAAGTGAACTAAGAAATACATTAAATGAATCACATAATAGCACTAGGTTGGAATTATTCCAGGAATACAGGGGGAATATCACATTTTAAAATTAATGTGTTTAACATTGTATTGTATTAGACATTTTAGCCAATGCAATAAAGAGGCAAGAAAATATACATATATACATATATAATTATTTTATGCTGATATCTCATAATATTTCAGCCCTTTTTGACATAAAAATAAATGGTAAATATGTGTAGAGTAATACTGCTTATTAGTCCCCATAAAAATATTTATTGAACACTAAAAAATGTACAAAATACACTGTGCTAGCTGTGGTAGAAGATAAATGGATAAGGTATATTTCACTCCTACCTGAAAAGACATGCAACCTAGCCATTTGGGTGACTAATTAATTATTTTAAAATACAACACAATGCACTTTACATGTTTCCCATTTCCTAGTTACGACCACAATACAAGGTGCAAATCCTTGATTTAAAATCTACTTAATTTAGAGGCCCAAACTACAACATAAGGACAGCTTGTGTCTTTTATAATTCTCCAAACCATGTTCCCATTTTACAATGTCCTTCCTCATGTTGACTACTTTTAAAAATTTTTATTTTATTATATTGGTAAAAATTTTGCCTGTTAAAGTTTTCTTTTTTTTAAATTTATCTATTTTTTATTTTTTAAATTATTTTTTATTGTGAAATACACATCTTTTAGAATTAGTTTCAGCTGTACAACACAGTGCAATAGTTATACTTTTTACCCCTCGAGGTGACAACCTCCCTCCCCCAATCCACTGCCCCATTTCCCCCCAGTATCATACATATCTATTATAAATCCCTTGACTCCACTCCCACACTATACTCCACGTCCCATGACTATATATATATATATATACATATATATTCACATATATATATATATTCATATATATATATATATATATATATTCACTTATAGTTGACATACAACATTATACAACATCAGCTTCAGGTGTACAGTGCAGTGATCAAGCCTCTACCCCATCTATGATGTGGTCTCCCTAACAAGACATGTGACCATCTGACGCCCTACAAAATATTTATAACATTATTAATTATATTCCTTGAACTGTCTTTCCTGTCCCTGTGGCAATATTGTAGTTACCTATTTATGCTGTCTAATCCCTTCCCCTTCTCCCTCATCCCCACTCCTTCCCAACTAACAGCCATCAGCTGTTCCTCTATATCTCTGAGACCACTTCTGTTTACTTTGCTCATTCATTCAATTTTTTAGATTCCACATATAAGTGAGATCATATGGTATTTGTCTTTCTCCAACTGACTTATTTCACTTAACATAATAGTCTCTAAGTCCATCCATATCGTCCCAAATGGTTAATACACATTAGTCATTCAAGACTTAAATTACTTAAATCAAATTGCTTATATCAAATTGCTTAAATCAAATTGCTTCCTTCTAACAACTGATTAGCCCACTAGGTCTAAAAAGTGAATGTTCACATGGGAAGTGCATGGGAAGCGGCTTTGTGGAAAAGGCACTTAGTCCCTTAGTGAAGGTAAGTGCATAACACTTTACAGAAACAGCAAGCCTGACGGGTATGTAGGTGATCACACAGGGACACTAGTTCACAACAACCACCCCAAAACTTGGTGAATTAGAACTGCAAAATAGGGCCAGCCGAGTACGGTGTTGGTTGAGTTGGCTTGAGACACCAGCTCTGAGCAGCAGGGCCCCAGTTCGGATCCCACATGAGGGCCAGTGATGCTGCACCCTCTACAGCTAAGACGGTGAACAACAGCTCGGCCTGAAGCTGGGCTGCCATGAGTCGCTGGACATGGCATAGTCTGCAGTGGAGCTGCAGTGGGTTCCCGTAAGCTACCGTGAGCAGCCAGCAGCTGGCGTGCGTGTCCGGTAGCCGGGGTGAGCTGCTGTGAGTCACTGTGAGTGGCCATCAAATGGCTGGCAAGTGACTGCCTCACCCTGGAAAAGCACAATGATAATACCAACATGGGCCAGTGAAGCGGCATCCTCTACAACTAGACTGAAGAACAAAAAAGACAGCAACTTGTCTGTTCCCCTTCCCTGATTCCCCAACAAAAATCTTTAAAAAAACCCCCACAAAACTGCAAAACAATTAATTTTTTTTCATTAACATGCCATTTGTGCAGGGGTTGGTGTGGGGAACTTATCACTGGTCTCTTTTTTCAGCTGGACTGAAGCTAAAAGCTATTTTTCCCAAGATGGGCTCACTGGTATGGCTGGCAAATAGGTGTAGGCCATGAGCTGGAGCTCAGCTGGGACTACCATACACCTCACTTTCTTTCTACAAAGGCCTTTCTGAAGGGCTGGCTAAGCTTCCCCAGAGCATGGCAGGTGGGTTCCAAGAATCAATATTCAAGAGACAGGCAGTGGAAGCTGCCTAAGTTTCTTAAACTAAAGTGTAGAACCTCATATGGCACCACTTCCACAGTGTTCTATTGGGCAAGTGGTCGCCAGCTCTGCACAGACTCAAGGGGAGAATTAGATGCCACATATTAATGTGAATGGTATAAAAAATCTGGGCCCATCTTTATTACAGACACTGAAACACCTGACCTCTAGATGAGGGGCTCTCAGGAAGAAGGAGAGTAAACATGACGTAAAAATGATACATTTCACTGCTTTGGAAGTTGTACTGCCATTTTAGAAACTAGGAATGAGAAAGGAAACACATTCCCTCTTCATAATGTCTCTCGTTTTGCTCATATGCTTTTTTCTTTCTACAAAAAAATACCTGTCCCTGGCAGGACTGAAATCGCAGAATGGCACTGTTAGTCTTTTTTTTTTTTTTATAAAGATTTTTATTGGGGAATTGGGGGAAGGGGAACAAACAAGTCGCTATCCTTTTGTTCTTCAGTCTAGTTGTGGAAGACGTTGCTTCACTGGCCCAAGTTGGCACCATCATTGTGCTCTTCCCAGGCGAGGCAGAGCGGTCGCCAGCTTCTGGATGGCCACTCACACCTGTTTGCTGGCTACACACGGCAGCCCATGGCAACCCACCAGCCATCGCTGGCGACTCACGGCAGCCCAGCTCCAGGTTGAGCTGTTGTTCAGCATCTTAGCTGTAGAGGGCAGTGTCACTGGCCCTCATATGTGGGATCCAAACCGGGGCCCTCTGGTGTCCCAAGCCAGCTCTTAACCAACACGCCACTCGGTCGGCCCAGCACTGTTAGTCTTATAGTAGAGCTCTAGTGTGAGTTAAATCGGCTTTCTGTAGAAAAGACAAAAAGCTATCACTATTTGTTTTTATAACAAAACATGTTTTTAAAAAAGATATAGGTATACTGTTAATGTTATCTTCACAAGGACACACATTGCCATTTTCTAGGACAGCAGAGCTAAAAGAGTGACAGGTCCAGAGTTTTACATGAGTCACAAAACCATGTCAGCACCAACATCCCAGCCAAGGTGTAGGAGCTTGGACTGAGGGTGTAACAATGGGCCTCTAGGAGAGGGAAATGATTCAAAATGCCCTGATGAAGAGAGATGCCTTGTAGCAAATTCACAAAATCCAAATACATACTAAAGGAATAGAAAATGGCAAATTGATTCACACTTCAAAAAACTCAGAAATAAGCAAAAAGGTCAGCCTTAGTCATCTTAAATGTTCCTGGAGAGTTAAAGGGAGCCTATTGAGCAATGTTTTTTTGAAAGTAGCCAAAGTTCCTTCCAAAAATGAGATTCAATTTTCCCTAGATTAAAAGAAAAAATGCTTTTATGCTATTCATATTGGAGGCCTAAGTATAAAGCAGTTTTACTATGTAAAAATTGGCTTTGATGAAATATATGTGGTGTTTCATGGTGAAAATGACAGGAAGGTTATGAATTGCCATGACATTTTGAACAAGGTGCATGAATCAAGCAGCTTATTGTATTCAGTACTAAGCTAAATGCTATATCAAGATGACTCCTGGGACCATTTCTTTCTTATGTGCCCTCAGGACAATGGGAAGAAGATAAAGTGCCTAGGGTTGAAGGGATCGAATTTCTAGTTCCAGCTCCGCTTTGCCAATAGTTTTGCTTCTCTGCAAATAGTTTTCTCATCTGTGCATAGAAGTGGTTGGACTCAGTTCTCTCTATGAGCTTTGGCTTTAAGGTCTAGTATTTTATTTTTTTGAGATTTTTGTTCCAGGGTGAAAATAATTTTTTAAACACATAGATACACTAATATGGGTGTCTGGATTATTTCACATTAAAGGTATTGAACTAATATTGAGTCCTGGATTTCTCATGGGATCTTGAAAATCCAGTCCCTTTCAGCACTAATGTACTTGCCCTTTTTTCTCTTCAGGCAACTTTCCTAAGGGATACCTGCAGGCTTCTTTACCTCTTGGAGGTCTTTGTTCAAATGTCCCTGGAGCATTTCCTGACATATTATCTAAAACATCCCAGTACTCTATTCCCTAACCTTACAATTTTTTATTCATAAATCTTATCATCACTTGATATTGTAATTATTTGTTTATTGCTAAATCCTCCAGTAGAATGTAAGATCCATAAGATCAAGGGCTATGTTTTATTAACTATTGTATCTAAGAATGCCTGGCACATTTCTAAATATTTCAACCCAATTCTGACTGATCTCAGTGTTCACGGTTTTTCACCATATCCTGCTCCATGATTTTTCCCTGCACTTACAAATTTGTTTCAGCTTCTGAGCTTACTCTCAGTGCTTATATAGGACCTTTCATCAAATCATCTACCAAATTAAAACTGAGTGATTTTTCCTCACAAGGCAATATTCAAAATTGAGCACCCAAGAACTGTAGGCAGTGTGATCACTTCCTTTTCTTTCCACCTTTCACTAACTCAGTTGTCCCATTTAGATGGCTTATTTATGAACTGATCTCACCTTCTAGATTATGCACTTTGTTTGGCTATTTTTTATCTGTATAGCTCCAGTAATTACCACAAAAATTTTCACATAGCAAGCAATCAATAGTTTTTTTTTAATCTGAAATAATATATTAAACATGCTACCAGAATCAAAATTTCCATTCTGATAAACTATAGCAGCCTGACAATTAAGTTCACAAACTCATCCTATAAAAAGTGCTACATACTTCATTGCTAAATATCACTATGGTCATCTTCAAAGAACTCTCCTTGGGAAGCTATGTACCAAAGCCAGTGCCTAGTCCTCCCTTCAAAGCAATTTTGGAACTCTTTTTCTGGAATGGCATTCATAGTTGTCATCGTATTACCCTTGATGTCCTGAATGTCATCAAAATGTCTTCCTTTCAATATAGTAAAACCTTGGATTGGGAGTAACTTGGTTTGCAAGTGTTCCGCAAGACAAGCAAATATTTCTATTAGGTTGGTGCAACAGTAATAATACATTTTAACTTGGTAAATGAGTGATGTCTTGCAATACAAGTAGTTTGTTTCCAGAACGAATTAGCTTGCAAACCAAGGTATTACTGTATTTACTTTAGCTTCGGGTAAAGAAAGAAGTTATTGGGAGCCAGATCAGGTGAATAGGGAGGGTGTTCCAATACAGTTATTTGTTTATTGGCCAAAAGCTCCCTCAAAGACAGTGCCGTGTGAGCTGGTGCATTGTCGTGATGCAAGAGTCATGAATTGTTGGTGAAAAGTTTAGCTTTTTCATGCAGTCTTTTCAGCACACCCAAACAGTAAACTTGGTTAACTGTTTATCCAGTTGGTACATATTCATAATGAATAATCCCTCTGATATCAAAAAAGGTTAGCAACATCATTGCAACAAGTTTGTGAACTTAATTTTTAGACCTCGTATATTGGCTTAAGTTTTAGGTTTAATATAGCAAAGCAAGAAAAGTAGAAATTTTATTATATAGGGTAAATTTCCTAATAAAATATTTTTAACAATATCCTCTTTGTACAGGTACAGTAATTTGGAAATATAATTTATTCTTGCTGCTAGCACTTTGAGTATCTTTTACATGGGAAAATGCTTATGGCAGTAAAGCTTTCAAGCCTTGACACTTAGCAACTCCATTCTAGACCAATGTCTTCTGGTTTTACTGCAGACACAATTCATGCCTTTCCATTTATGTGGTGCACTATGATCTCCACCAATTTTACACTTTCTCTCATGTTGTACTTGAACCTAGAACATTCTTCACCTCATCTCTCCAAACACTATTGCCCATTGCTTGGTTGATATCTCTGTTTCTCAAACCTACAGTGATTTCTGGTCTGATAACTCTATGCTGAGCCTGGTATTTTTGGACCCTTCACTTTTGTTTTATGTCTTAAAGGAGACTTTGGTCATTTCCTTTCACCCTGTCTGCTGAATGACATGTTCATTTGTTTACTTTCACTGTTTTCTGAGCATCTCTATGCTATGTTTTAATATTTGAAGCTGCAATTTGCCATAACATTAAGGCATTCTGACAATGCTGGAAAATATTATCCTATCAGTTCCAGGTCTTCCCCTCAAAACTATGTTGGCATAACTTTGCCTTGCATCCTACAGTTAATGAAGGAAGTGAGATAGCAACAGCGCCTTTCTCCAGTCCCAGAAGATGATTTGAAAACTGTAACTGAATTTAATTCTATCATTTTCACAAAGTCAGATTATAACATTGCCCACTTTCTATTTCATTTTCTCAGTTTAGAATCAGCAATTTTGATGTAAAGAACTTTCCCAATGTTCACTAATCTGTTTTTCCAGAAGCAAAACAATGAACACCAACCTGTTATTTTTCTCATTAGCTACCTGCAAAGACCTAGAACCAATTAAAAAACAAACAAAAAACAAACAAAACCCTGTAATATTTTAATGTTTACAGAATAAATACCAAAACTCTTTCACTGACTGTTATTACACACCCTCCATATTGTTTGTGCTTAGGTTTCATTTCTATCCTTGTGTCACACTTCTTCCAAGCATGACCTCTTTATTCCACCACACTTTATCTACTGCTCCCAAACACACCTTTTTTATGTTGTTCATGCTACCTCTACTCCTACTCCACCTCTACTCCACTTCATAATTTTGCATTATAGGAATGTCTAATTCTCTCTAATCCACCCAGTATTTGAAGTACAACTCATATCCTATGACTGCCCTGAAGCTACCCTGCTCTAACTGCATTATAACCCCATTTTCTTCCTAATGTATTTTATTGTCAGATTTTATCTCTGTGTTGGCTTCCTTGTCACTTTAGGTTATTATATTCCCTTTGTTTATCTATCCATATAAAGATGTTTTGCCCTTATTAAGTATAGGGACAATGTCTCTAAAGTATGGCCTTCCACCAAGCTTCGTAGATGAGGATTATAGTGCAGAATTTGCAACTGTACATTATTCCATGGCAAAAATCAATGAAGAACTAATCAGTGTGAGCTGGAGATTATGTCCATATAAGGTATCAATCATCACTCTTACTTATATACCTTGAAATGCGAATGGAGCTCTCTGCCTGAAAATCAATTCAGGAAGTGAATTATTATTAGAAAATAAATACATTTTTCAGCAATAAATCCAAGTAAAAACCACATGTATCCTTAAAGTACTTTTTGCTTTTTCTTCTCAACTGATTTCAAGTAAACAAGCAAATGTGTCAAGCCTTTCCTAGGATGCCATTCATCAGAAATGCAGGGTTTTAAGAGGTCAGAAACAAGAGATAGAGACAGCTCTCACAGAATTAATTCTTCTACCAGTGATCTGAGAATAAGAGTATTGTTGATTTTGACCTTAATACAGCTGTGGATCAAAAAAAGAAATTGTTCATAACATAAAAATCTCTTTAGTATATGTCTAATACTGGAATATAGTATTTCTAAACTCTCCTGACTTATAAAATTTTGAACAGAATATTGTAGCTATCTAGTTAAGTAAAAAAATTAATAATCCATAAGATCAAATATTTTCAGAGAATATATATGGAGGGTGAAGAGCAATGTGGCTCAAATTGGGTAGGTGGTAAGGAACTAGTCAGACTGAATTTTTTAGTTTTGCTACATGCTTTGAATATGTGGCAAGGATGTAGATGCTGGTTTGGGGGCTACATCAAACATTAGATAGAAACTAAAAATTTGTGTTCAAAAGCTATATGGTTTCAAAAAGCTGACTTCACATATATAAAAAAATATTCACAGTTTTTTTAAATATTTCAGTATTATTCTTCACAGAACACCTTCAGTTTAAGCATTGCTAATGAAATTGTATCAATTAGGACTCATTTATTTTATTAGTGAATCCAGAAAATTCCAACTAAACTTGATTTTAGGACAAAAGGATTATGCTAGCTTCAGATATGGTTGACTATTGACTCAAATAATGTAAAAAGAATTCCATTTGCTCCCTGTTTCCAATACATGAATGGAAAAGCTAGTGAAAAACTCTGAGCATTTCTACTATCTGCTGAAATCAATACATTCAGCAATTTACACAAGAGCTTGCTTGCCTTAATAATTATGAAAAAAAAATTAATGAGTTAAGAGAAGCATATATTAAAACAAGTCGCATTGTATTTCTGAAACTGATGTTGAATAACACTGTATGTCAACTATAATTATATATACATATAACCTCGGGACACGGAGTAGAGTGCGGG
>NW_017731796.1:37221-71328 GCF_001890085.2 Hipposideros armiger
AATAAATAAATAAATAAATAAATAAATAAATAAATAAATAAAAACAAGTCTACTATTATTCATTAAAAGTATAGATTGGACACTGCAATACTATTAATTAAAACTGTGGACAATTTTTATTTTCAATACAATCTTCACTAGATTGAATACAGCACTTGGAATTTAATGAATAAAAAAATTTCACTTTCTAATAATCTAAGAAATCACTGGCTAACTTCAGCCAGATACCGCTGTAGTACAGGAGCCATGCCATAGCACCTAAGTTGACTTCACTCCTTAAATTATATCAACCAATATAACATTAATATCAGAAAAGGAGACTTAATATCCTTAAAGGAAGAGAAGTGTTCAGATGTATGGGAAAGAGAGGATATTAAATAGATAAAGAGCAGAGAAACAGGAAGTGAAGAAGTCTGTAATCAATAACCGTATCTTTATCATTACCACATTCTACATACCCGCCTACATCATTTGTTGAAACTTGATACTAAATTATTCCATAATTTTGATAAAGACTTATTTTTGTGTGCCAGCTAATTATAATTAAATTCTAATTTTAAAACTTATTAATGAAGTATCGTAGACATAGAAACAGACATTTCAGATAATACCATGAACAATCATGTATCTGCCCCAGCCAGGAAATAAACCATTACCAACAGAGTTTAAGCCCCTGTATACTCCTTTCTGACGTGGTCTTCCCTATTCTTCATAAAACAAAACAAAGCAAAAGAAAACAAACAAAAAAGTTGTAATTCAGTTAGTTAGCCATAAAATATTTGTGAAGTATTTCAGGGATTATTAAAATGAATTATTTCAAATGTGGGTTTAACTGTAACTATAGTCACTCCAACCTGGTACATGCACATACACAGGTAACTATAATGGTGGATGCATGTCATTATATCTTTGTCCAAATCAAAGCATGTACAACACCAAGTGTGAACCATAGTAAAAAATAGGGTCTTTGAGTGATAATGATGTGTCCTTGTGGGTTCGTTGATTATAACAAATGTACCACTCTGGCGAGGGAAGTTGATAATGGGGAGGCTGCGCATGTGCGGGAGGATAGAGTACGTGGGATAGCTGTGTACCTTACTCTGAATTTTACTGTGAACCTAAAACTGCCCTAAAAAATAAAGTTTATTAAGAAAAGGAATTTTTTTAATTAAAGGAACATATTAATACTATGGTTGTTTATTAAGAGCCATTATAATATAGAGATACATACTCAAATTTTTCTAAAATATTTAATGCCTGGGACTCATTTCTAAATAATTGGGTGACAAGAAGTATGAATGGGGTTATACAAAAAATAAAAAAAAAAAAGAAAGAAAGAAAAGATTTGTCACGATGGAATAACCTTTATGGCTGTGATGGGTACAAGAAGGATCATTACATTATCCTCTCTATTTGTGCATATGTACAAGTTTCCATTAAAAAATGAGATGTAAAAACTTTTTCTTAAGCCTATCAAGATTTTCCATTATATACAGGCTCAGGTTTATTCCATATATCTTTATTTAAATAATAATATTCTCATCACTGCCACAGGAACATGGAAATTATTTCATCTGTTTTTTTTTTCCTTCTCAGTAATATTTAGGAGTAGAAATAAAGAACTACAGTCCTAAAATAGTGGAGATCAACATTTCAGATACATAAAGAATGGTTCTTCTATTATTATATAGTTGAACAAAGAATTGCTAAATGAAATTACATTTTGAGTGTCTTGTAACCAATTTTCACCTTCAATTGGGTTTAATTTTACTTTCATTATTTTCTAATATTTTGATGGCCCTAATGTGTTAAATATTTAGTATCTAGTCATTTGTATTACAGATGGATAAAATTGAGACTATTTGGATACATACATGCTCTGATCAATCTCTTCCAGAGAATAGGAAAAATGTAACCATAGTTAGTGTTACATGAAAAACAAAAACTCAGTACATTCTAATAAAAATGATAGCTGGGTCAAACATCCTATTCATTTGTGGACATTGTCAACATTTTTTTTCTGATTCCAATAGGTATACAGAATGAAGTCTGACTTCGTGAAGCTTTCTTCTTTGCCATTCCCCATCAAAGGGGCAAAAGGCTACCTGGGGAGGAAACTCCACCTCACTTTCGTGCAGCTGGCGCATTAGCAGACTATGTTGAGTGAAGTTTTAAATTACCTCTTTTAATTTGAAGCTTCTGCTGGATTGCAGTAAAATGTAGGCTTGGGTGACAGCAGAAAGTAATTGTTCTTATGTGATAGAGTGTATTTTCATTCCACTACTATGTTATGGGCTGAATTGTGTCTTCCTCAAAATTTGTATGTTGAAGCTCTAACCCTCAGTACCTCTAAATGTGACTCTATTTGGAGACAGGGTCTTTAAAGTAGTAATTAAAGTGTGGTCGTTAGGGTGGGCCCTACTCCAATATGACGGGTGTCATAAGAAAAGGAAATTTGGACACACTCATGCACAGAAGAAAGACCATGTAAAAACACAGGGAACAAATGGCTACTTATAAGCCAAGGAGAGAGGCCTCAGAAAAAACCCTGCCAACACCTTGACCTCAGAATTCTACCCTCCAGAAGAGTGAGAAAATAAATTTCTGTTCTTTAAGCCACCCAGTCAGTGGTCCTTTGTTATTGAAGCCCTGGCTAACTAATACATAATGCTAGAAAAAAAAAAGTGCTTTTTGGCATTAGAGAAAAAAATTCTTATATCTAAAAATAGGATTTCAATGACCTCAAATGTGACTCAATATAAGATACTGGAAGAATCAAGTCTATCCTTCTTGTTAGTTTCTAGTGAAATGGACACAAGGGTATCAATTCAATGTTTTTAATATTAAATCCATTAGGCTGCTTTGGTTGTGGCACCCTTATTTTTCACCAATTGATTCCAATAATCATGGAGTAAGACATCAACCATTGATAGGTGCATGTAATCACAACCCCCATGCTTTCCATTGGCCAAGTAAGCCACTCAGGAGCTTGGAGAGAGTGTAGAAAATACAAAAACCCTACCACGTTTTCATGTTTCTGAACATTACCAAGAGGTGGAGGTGTAACTAGCACGAGCGTAAACAGTATAAACAGTGAGGGGCTGTGGAGGGCCACTCAAATCAGAGAATTTTATTCTCTTGACTTAATGAATAACACGCTTAAAAATGTTTTGTGCTGAGTTTCCCCAGCACATATGTACAAGCACATATATTAGAGTACAGTAGTATATTGAATATAGTGCAGTATCCTGGAGCCAGTGTGCCTGGGGTTATATCTGGACTTCACAGTCTCATAATATGCAAGTTACTAGAAACTCTCATCATATTTTCTTCCTTTTAAAATGAGACTTAAATTTACCTTACTTAAAAGGCTTTGGAGAAGGTTAATTGAGTCAATACATGTATAGGCTTAGAAGAGCACCAGGCACATAGTGGGCAATTGATAAGTGTTCACTATTATTATTGTTAAATGCAAATAACCATGAAGACCACCAAACCATGACTCCATAAAACTACTGAATGTGTGCTTATAGACTGATGGGCTTTCTCAAAGTAATGATAGAATCTAATTCCTTAGGAAGAAATATGCCGAGGCTTTTAACTTTCTTACGCTTCAGGTAAGTCTCACTTACTAAACCTAATTGATTCTACTCACAAAACTTTCACAGACCCCTTCTATAACCACACTTGCTATCATTCTAAGACATTTCTTTTCTAAAGGAGTTTGTTAATGTTTCTTCTCACCACTTAAGTTAATAATAATAACAATAATAGTTATCATTTATGGAATTATTTTAATGTGCTAGACATTAATAAATTCAAAGCATTCATCAGAGTGTTGAATATTCATAAGTTTTGTGAGGCAATTACAAAGAATATCCCCATGTTACAGATTTGGAAACTGAGTTCAGAGTTTATGTAACTTGTTTGAACTCACCTTGTAAGTGGTAGAGGTGGGTTTGATGAACCCATGCATCCAGACTCCAGAGCCAATAAAATTAAGTACTTTATTATATGGAAACTACACTATAGCTTTTATAGCCTTTTCCCTCCACTAAACATACATTGGATTTTTCTACACTCCTGCAAGTTTGTAAGAAGATTTAAATCCTGGTGCTGTTTAAGTAAGTATAAATTTGGATATGTCTAATTATATAATCTTACAACAGAGAGCAGTCTGCAATAATTCCATGATCGAAACACATCCTAATAAATATATTTCACAGTCATTCACATGCATTTACAAATTAAAGATATCAATCTTTTATCTGGATATGCAGCCTTTAATCAGGGGTTACATGAGATAAATCCTTTTTTCTAGGGAACATCTTAGGTGATATCTGATACTTTAAAAGTAGTGCCATTTCCCTGGGAAATGCCACCTTCCCCAGAGGCCTTCTGTATTCCTTGGCCTCTAAGATATTTTTCCTTTATTTTTAGTTGCACCAAGGAGTTGTATAAAAAATAAAAATATATTTCTCTCTCCTTGTAGGTTTATCATTCCGATGACTTTCATAGCTTTCATTCAGGTTGTGAAATTATGAATTTTCATTATGCCTGCTCCTGACTCTTCAGTATTATCTAGGTGGAATAGAGGCAGACCCTATGAGCTGAATCAATTTTAATTTTATCTTCTGTAATTTGTCTGCTGCACCTCTGAAAGTTGGTCTAGAAAAAAATTCCAAGCAGGTTTTTCCCTTCAATCCCTTTTGGCACACTAAGTTTATAGATGTTGGTTCCGCTGTTGTTTTCTGTGACCAATATGCTTCTTTTCAGAATCTCTATCACTTTGTCTTTGCAATTCATCTTCCAAACTACCTCCTAATACTTTTGGATTACCAACTCTACACTTGAGTTTCTTGCTGAATTTTGAGAGGCTGAGTTGAGATATGCCTCTTTAAAACTGATGAGTACTGTCTAAACAGGAAAATTCTGGGAGTGTAGAATGATAACGTAGTGAATGGAATCTATCTAGATATTTGTAGTGGATGCTGTGATGCCCAGGCCATATGCCCCCTTCTTTACTCCCACCTCTGACACTTATTTCCCCAGTTGCTGACTGCTGATTGCTTGTAGACAAATGCCTTCCCTGAAATTGCTTTTAGTTGAAGAAAGCTCCCTCAGCCAATGTTACATAATTTTCCCAGGGGCAACCCATATTGAACAACTGTTTGATGGGGCCAGAGGCAAAACTCGGGTCCCTTTCCTTCAACTTAGTACAACTCTAAAGGGCTATTACAACCACCAAACCCCATATGAGATCAAATGGGGCCTCTAAGGTAACTGGGCTCTGGTCCAATTTCCTGTTACCCAATTCTTCACTCAACTCTTCAGACACTATTTCTGAGTACATGCCCCATAAACTTCCTGCCTGCAAATCACCAGCTCAGAGTTTGTTTCCAAGGAAATAGTCTATAACAATGTTGAAATGAATCCTTGCTGATAACATTTAATTCTGTAAAAACTCACCAGTGTTTTTTGTTTTTCTTTTTATTTCAACCAAGCTATTGATACAATTGCTTTCCTTTTCCAAATCCCATTTCTCCTACATTCTAAAAGACAAATCAGCCAAAATGTAGTAAAGACAGTTCTGTTTATTGGAGTTACCTTGTTTAATGGTGATTTGATGCCATTTTAAGCTAATTCGGTTTTAAAAAGAAATCAACAAGCCAAGTTCACCATTCCTCACTTTGCTTTTAAGGAAGACCAACATTAGTATCCGGTTTTGTTAAGCAAAAGAAATCCGAGGAAGATATTCACATTTACACAAAAAGTTGCAAAGTGGCAAAAAGAGAAAAGAGTGTTCATTGTTTGTTTTGCAGTGAGCTGTTACAGAGGCAGCAGGGAGAGTGACACCGCCAAGCCCCTTCCCTGGGAATTACACTCAGCATCAAGCTACCATTGCTTTGAACTGTGTCTGAGCATCTGTTTATATTCTTTAGTTTATTTTGTGCATCCATCAGCAAGATGTGTCCTAAGGCAATTGCATCTTCACTTTAGCCCTTTTCGGCTTATGAAAGGTTTCACAGGAACACTCTATTTTTGTATAGCAGGAGAAACCTGTACTTCCTTTTCTCCCCACATTAGACTCTCAGCTCTAAAAGAATTAATGAATTCATATAATATCCTAATCCCAAGTATATATTAGACACTCAGGCAATATGGTATGAATAAATGATCTAAAACTTTTAACTTTCATTCAGACAGCTGGAAATAGCAATTATAGTCTCCTCCCCACCAAAGGGCTCTATTACAGAGAATTATTATCATTTATTCACAACTTATTATATTTATATATATATAATAATTTATAAACCTTACATAACTTAAATACTAACGGTTGTTATTATTTTCAAGGATATAAGCCTGGCTCCCCCTTCCAAGCATTTAGAGCCCACCTTTGCTGTCACATTTTAGGACAGTGATGGATACTTGATCACCCCAGTTCATCCATGCTTGTTCACCTTTCTCAGGACCTAGATTCTGATCACTTAAAGCACGTTTTCCTTGCATGTTTATTCTCTTTAAGACAAACAGAGCCATAATAAACATTCTGCTAACTTTTAATTGAGTAAGAAGTAATCACCGCCTTCATTCACTGAAGTAGCCACAGGCAGCTTTCCTCCCCAACTCCTTCGGCAGTCTGCCATGGCTTCTACCTGTGCTCCCTTTCCCAGGCCCTTATCAGCAAAGGTAATTACGTTCTTACCGGCTTACCTTGAAGGTTCCCTTGCAGCAAGGAGGCTCAGCTATGAGGCATGTGATACCCTTGATTTACTGAAGGGCATCCCATGTTTCAGAGGGCTCAGCTCCAATAGAGACACACAGGGAGGTGACAGGAAGAGAACCCACAGCAGACTTTGAGCCTTAAAGATTTTAACAGAGGCTGGTTGGTGTCACAGAGAGATCACTTTCATATGCTGTAATTTCTTCTATTGCTCCAACAAAGTTTTAAAACTGTTTCTTTGTTCCTTTCAAATCTATTTGCTTATAAATTTTGTGGCCTTTAAGGTGATATGTGGGTTGTTCTCCTCACCCTCTCATGCAGGCATTATTATTATTTTTTATTATTTTTCTTCCTGCTTTCCAACTTCCTGTTACATGTGGCACTGTGGCAGGTCATTTATCCCTCCACTCCTCTGATCTAAAGGCAACCACTAACATACAGTTCTTGCTAAAGTGGGTCACAGAAAACAAATTAATACATATTTGGTTGAGGTGAATTGTAATATTTTTTGATAAGGAATTTCCTTAATTAATAAAGCCATTTAGGACAACAGCTTTTTTGGTCACACTAGAACTCTCATAAATTGCTGAATCGTAGATTATGATTATGTACCTCATGGTCTATCATAAGAATAGTTGACATGTAAAAGAAAAGCCAAGAATCTTGGATTAGGGCAACCTCTGTAACTGGATTGTGTTAGCTCCATTGATATTGTAAGAGGTCATCTCTAGAAGCCATGAGTGAAATAGTGAAATACATACATACATATATATACACACACACACACACACACACACACACACACACACCTGCCACTGCATTTACATACAACACACATTTATTTAACTTGCTTGGCAGCCATGGCTAATTTATTTTGAGTTGGCAGTCAACTAAAATCCTGAAGTCATTTTCACACAAATCGCTGTCAAGAACTTTTCAAATATTGATTGTTATGCTATTAGCTATTTCTCTCAGCTTTTTATAATCTGAAAATATTTATAAGCACACATTTTTATCTTAATCTAAGTCACTGATAAAAATGTTAGATAGGACAAGGCTTAGGACAAAGTCCTATGTGATCACTCTCGGGAATCATCATTCAATCATCTGACATAACTTGATTTTTCTCTCATCTGGCCTGCATTTTTTTCAACTTGTAAACAAATAAATCATGAGAGATTTTAGCAGTTTTCTGAAATCCAGCTAATCTTTATATGTGATGTTTCTCTGCTTGGCCAGTTTTCTAAAATACCACCTTATTTAAAAAGCCAATGCAGTTGGCTTTTGTTTGTACATTGACTCTGCATCTATACTGGTTCCCAGTTATGAACCCTTCCCATTGTAGATTTTTAGAACTCATCCAGTTTTACATACAATTATTGAACACCTGCTGTGTAGCATGTGCTGTTAGGTTCCATAGTTATGAAGTTATCTACTCTATAACTCCTGCTCTCAATATCACTGTCTGCTCCATAGCATGTTATAGAGTTTTGCCAGAATGTGATATCAAACTTATGCATCTGTAGTTTCTGACATTGATTCTTTGGAATATTAGGATCACATTTGATGATAACAGCTTTTCTGGTACTTATTTTCTATGACATCTCAAAAAGTATCAAGGGTGGTACTGATGATGTAATTTACTAGTTACTTCATTATCTTTGTGTGCACTTCATGTAACACTAAAACCTTAAATGCATTTATAATAATTCTTACTATTTGCTCTGTGTCAGAGTTCTCCAAGACTACCCTCAGGCTTGAAGATTCACTAGAAGTATTCACAGGATTCAGAAAAGCTGTCATACTCACATTTACAGTTTATTACAGTCAAAGAATGCAGATTAAAATCAGAAAAAGGCACATGAGATGAAATATAGGAGAAAGCAGACACAAGCTTTCAGGTGTTCCCTCCCAATGGAGTCATATAGAGACACATTTCTTCTAGCAATGATGTGTGACAACACATGAAAAGTATTGCCAACATGGGAAGCTCCCTAAGTCTTAAAGCCCAGAGTTTTATTGGGTGTCATTCATGTAGGCATTCAACATGTGCATGACAAACCTTAGTTACTCAAACTCTAGCCACTCCCAGAGCAAAAACAGGTATTAATCATAAATCATATCATTAGAATGAATTTATCTGGTCAATCTGGTACAGCATGGACCAAGGACTCAGGCATACAAAAACATTCTCATCAGGCAGAATATTCTAAGGGGTCAGAGATTCTCCCCCAGGAAATTGGGAAAGGCCACTCCTAAAAACAGATTTTTATCTGGAATGTGCAACTCAGGTCAGCTGTCAACCCTTTCTTGCCCAGCTATTTGTATGTTATTAATTCTATTTAGTAATGTGTTTTCCAGCCTTTAATAATTCAGAAGTTATTCACTTTTTTGATAATATGAAAGCAAAATTGACATAGAGTAGTCCTGCATTTTCTCCCTGATTCTTTAAGACTTTGTATTTGCACTATTTCTTTTTGATATTCATCAGAGGTGTCTTTTAATTTAAAATTCATATTTTGTTGTTGTATTGAAACAACATACTCAGTACATACTAAAACTAATTGTCTCTTGACATTATGTTATAACATATACCAGTCATTTTACTGTTTGACATAAACATTTTGTTTGTCTTGTATATCCCCCACTTCTATTAGTGGCCATGTGTCTTGTGAACCATAAATTAGAGATTTTAAATAAATTATGAAACAAAAATAAAGGCTTCCGACCACTGACACATAAAAAACATGAACAAACAAAATAAAACAGAAACAGATTCATAGATACAGGAAACAAACTCGTGGTTATCAGAGAGGGGAAGTGTTGGGGTGCAGGGGGCAGGCAAAATAGGTGAAGGGGATTAAGAGATACAAGCTCCCAGTTATAAAATAAATAAGTCATGGGGAGATAATGTACAGCCTAGAGAATATAGTCAATTATATTGTAATAACTTTATATAGTGACAGGTAACTGGACATATTATTGGGATCATTTCATAATGTATATAAATATCAAATCATTATGATGTACACCTGAAACTAATAGGATATTGAATGTCAATTATATGTCAATAAAAAATTTTTAAACCCACAAAAATAACAAAAACAGCAAAAAAAAAATCATGATAGCTGAGCACTAGATTGCTTAGGTTCCCCAGAAATTGTGTTACAAAATGACTTTAAAAATCAGGAAGTCTAACAATTCTTAATAAATTATATTTAACTAAATCACATATCACCACATTAATTATCTACAGTTGCATAGTAAATTTTCCCAAAATTTATCCCCTTAAAACACAAATTTTTATGATGTTACAGGTTCTGAGTTCAGGTATGCAGGCAGAGTGTAGCTGGGTCCTCTGACTAGGGGTCTTTCACAAGGCAGAAAACAAGGTGTCATGGAGGGCTGCAGTCATTTCAAGGAGCAAATGAAGCAGGATCCACCTCCAAGCTCATTCAAATGATTGTTCATTGGATTTAGACCCCTGTGGGCTGTTGGTTGATAGCTTCCTTCAGTTTCTTTTCACCTGGGTCTCTCCACAGGGCAGCTTATAATATGGCAGCTGCCTTTCATCACAGGGAGCAAGTGAGAGAGCAAGAGAGAGTGAACAAGACAGAAGACAGTGTCTTTTTGTAACTTTATCTCTGAAGTGGTATTCCATCACTTTTGTCATAGACAGTTGGTTAGAAACAGATCATTAAGTCCATCTGACACTCAAGGAGAGATTACACAAGAACATCAAGAGAGGGAGGTGAGGATCATTGGCAGCCATCTTAGAAGCCGCCTACCACAGTCATTTATGTAACAATATTATAGAATACCATAAATATTATTTGAACAAATATCAATGGTTCTCAACTGATGTTTTGCCCTGAATATTTGACAATGTCTGGAGCTATTTTTAATGGTCACAACTGCAGGGGGAAGGGCACTATTGGTATCTAGTGGGTAAAAGCCTGGAATGCTGCTAAACATCCTACATTTCACAGAACAGATAATTTTCTTGTTCAACATGGCCCTAATGCTGAGGTTGAGAAACCTTGGTAAATATTAGTAAATATTAAGGTTAGTTAGATTAGTCAACATTGAATCCTAAAGCCTGGGTTGCTCTTTAGGTAAAATATGCTCAAACCCTAGAAAAGAACAACATATATAATCCCTGGTTTGGTTTAGTGAATCTGAAATACAAGTGTTCTATGGAATTATTACTATAGATCCAGCTATGCAATAGCCAAGTCATCTCTACTTTACTGAAGAGAAAAACGCCTACCAAACTCTGCTTCACAGACATATTTAATAATGTGCCCAAAGTAAAAAAATAAGAGGTGATAGAGTAGAAATTTTAGAAAACACAGTCTAAAATGTCTACAAATGATTCTGTAACTTAATAATTAGAGCCATGGTTCTCATTCCTACTTGCACGGTAGTTTTTGTTTTGTTTTGTTTTGTTTTCAGTACAGATACTTGGACCACATCTCCAGACCAATTAAATTAGCCACTATTGAGGGGAGGTTCAGGTTTGGGATAGTTAAAAGAGTTAAGTATAGTGGTTTTCAGAATCACTAAAGCAGAGTTTCTGCATGAATTACTGAATTGATCTAGGTAACCTGCTAATATTGGATGTTATATTGTTGGACGTTATATTATTGGATGTTGATATTGTTAAAATAATGTTATTATTCATCTCTGGTACAGGTTATCACTATAAGGGAAAGGTAGGTATTTTAAAATCAATTTTTAAATTTAAATGATTTATTCGGGGAGGGGGGGGGTCATCAAATTATGTATGGCCAGAAGACTAAATCTGGATCACAGTCTGTTTTAGTAAATAATATTTTATTGGAACACAAGCATAGCCATTTCGTTTGTATGGTCTATGGCTGCTTTTTAATACTTAAATAGCAGATTTAAGTATTTTTACTGTATGGTCCATGGGGCCTTAAATATTTACCAACTGTTCCATTAAAGGAAAAGTTTCCTAAGTCTTGATCTATTTCAACACTAAGAGACTTTCATTTTATTAGACTTAGTCTTTGTACTTATTATTGGTTGTTCCATTCCTTCTTTTTATGGTATATTTCAACATGATGAAATTAAGAAGAGACAAGACAGAACAGGTAGAAATTCTAAAATAAGCAGGATTTTCTTTGTTTGTATTTATATTATATTTATTATGTATTATTACATTTCATTATGTAAAGATGATCTCTCCTGATCAATTTTCAGTTTCTTAAAGGAAAACAGGTACTTCTAGACTATTTTTTCCATTAAGTCAGTTGAAAGAGTTAGTGTTTACTCTAAAGATAACACCAACAATAATTTATTGTAACTTACCTAAAGTTCCATGGTACTATGTTGATTCTGGAGTCTGGGTTCTTATCCATAAAACAAAAATTGCTTCTGCCTACAGGATGATCACTTATTTTAACACTCCACATTCCCAAACTCCTCAAAATCTAAATTAGACTGTTCATATTCTTAAAGTTGGCTATTTAACTTTTAAATATAATTAAAATTAAAAAAAATTGAAAGCCACTTGATATTTTTGCCTATACAAACAGACAAAGGTAAGTGTGTTAATGAAGGTACTTTACATTGCAATTATAGTCAGTTCTGCTATTACACTTGTTTAGAAAACAAATTTGTTCCAGTAAAATTCATCTGTTAGGGAACAATTTGAGAACAATGCAAATTTGTTTGCTTATATGCGATTTCATCTGCAAGCAATACTAGGTAAATGCAGAAAACTGTACCTAGCTGAACTCTTCCACATAGTAATACACAAAATGCATATATGCAAATACCACAAGCATCTCTCCTATCAGTTCACTACATATGTTATTCTAAAAGATTATGTTTTGTTATTTTTTAGTATTTGTGGACACTCATTCAACAATTCAAACATATATAAATGTCCTGGTTGGAAAATACCAAGCAGTGCATACAAAAAAAGAAAGCTTTAAGTATTGAAGAAAAGTTTGATATAAAAGAATTGGGAGAACATGTGACAGTGCTCAAGCAACACACATATGGGATCCACATTGGGGACCATCAGAGACAATGCTGCAAAACCAAAAGGAATGTCTATGATTGGAACATCTCCAAACACTGCAAAGTCAATAAGAATAAGGCTTAAAGAAATAGAAGTAATAGGACGATTTTTGAGCTTACACACTGAAGACCAAAAAAAATCAGGAACAACTTTTCTCACAATCAAATGCAAAGCACAATCTAGAAATTAAGACCTTAAACAGAAATTGCCAAATCCCACAGAAGCAGCTCCTATGAGTACTAGTAGTGTCTGGTTTGGTGATCCCCAAAACCAATAAAATTTCCAGCTTTAGCAGTTGAGTAAAGCCATAAGTGAAGAGTAAAAGCACCAAAGGAGTTTCCAGAAGTAATACAGAAGCTGATTAAAGATGGTTATAATGCATATTAAATTTTCAATTTTGATTGAAGCAGTTATCTATTATAAACACATGCCTTGAAGGATCTCTATCTCCCAGGCAAAAAAAAAGCCTCAGGTTTTAAGGGTGAAAAAGATTACCAATTGTGTAACTCTTCGTCCACCATTTCACAATAACTCAAATGCTTCAACTCATCTGTTGTTCATTTATGCAAACAAAAATCATTCTCCCCAAGACAAAGTATAATGTTTATTGTAGTGTTTATATTTTTCTTAGCCATTTAACATGTATAAGACTGTGCTATCATTTTTTTGGTTCCTATCTTTTCTTTGCATATGTCATTGATGAAGCTTTGAGGGTTTGGTCCTAACTTCACACATACTATCATGTGTCTTTCATTGCATGATTATGCATAGCGCATAGTGCATAATGCAGTACCTTTTAGGGAGGTGTGTGTTACGTTATAACAGAACTGGTTATAATAGAAAACCATTCAAATGAGATTAGACAAGGACGAAACAAATTAAGTGGTTCTTCATACAATCAAATGTAGGAACTATAATTGGGACTCAAAAGGCATTCCAATTGAATTCTAAAAAAAAAAACATTTGAGAAAAGAGATCTATTCTCATGTCCTCAGGGCCAAATGATCCTTTTCTCTTCTTCTAAAAATCTGTTCAATGTTTTGTTTGTTTATAATTACCTATCAATGAGTTTTCTTTTCATAACAAGCACCTGGAAAAGATGATTAACCCCTCAGACTCTCAGAGTAAGCAAGCAGGAGAGAGTGACTGTTATCTATCAATAATTCTGCAAGTTTTTGTGAGAGGTAATTTGATTAATCAAAGTTGGACTAGAAGATACTCCAAAATTATCTAGATATTTTATTTTTATTCACATTATCACAACATTGAGTTCAATTATTAAATGAGATATTTATAAATGAGTTGTAAAATATGTTACAAAAGATTGAGTTGAGCTTATTTGAAACCTGAAACATTTTTGTTCTCCACAATACTAATGCTAGGTATGATGAATAAACTTTTTGTTTTATTTTGTTTGTTTTAATGAGCCTGCCTTCATGTTTAACAATTCATAGAATTTTATCTGGAGGAGAGCTTGGTCATCCAGACAAACATCTAATTCTCAAGGTTAAGACACTGAGCTCCAGAGAGGTTGTGAATTTCATAAGACAATGTTTGTTATAGTGTGACATTGGGGCTGAAGTGACAGTGCTAATTCTTCCCTGAGCTATGGTTCTTGGCAGCTAGTACCCAGGTAGTTCAATAAAAAATAAAAAGAGGGAAATCAGTTTTGATTTTATTGCAACGTTTTTCTGGCCTTAAAAAACATCGACAATCAGTAAATTACGCATATGCTACTGGCTACTAAAACAGTATCAATAATTTTAAATTTCTGCATAGTTAGGATTTTTAAGCAATGAAAAATGGAACCTGAGTTGAAAGAAAAGTACTGGATGTTTTAAAATGACTGAATATATAGAGAGAACTCCAGAGAGATTTACCTCTCTGAAAGGCATGTACTTACATATCAAAGGTAGATAAAGCCCAAAAAGTGAGAACATTTCAGAGATCATAAGCCATAGACAGGTGTATTATCTACCCTATTGCAGAGAATTATTCTCATTCCAAAAAGCAAGAACAAAGGGACTTCACTTTTTACTTTCTATGAAGACTTTGTTTTCTTTAGGGAGATTAATTTTATATCCCCTTCTGAAGAATGGAGAACTGCTGTGCCACCTATCTCATATAAATTCATAGCTTTGTAACTGTGGGGATCTTCTCCAGTAGTACAACCCCAGATCTGCAGGCCTAACCATTTGGCTCTTATCATATTTCTCTGAGGTAGAAAGAAATGGGATGTACAGAAATAATATGGTTTTTGCTGTGAGTAATAATAATATCCCTTGACTTGGCCACTTCATTATTGCATTCAGAAAAAAATATAGATATTAAAAATGTATCATTTGGAAATAGTGTTATAAAGAGCTCTGTTACCAACTCCTCAGTACTGATAAAAGTTATACAAACAAACAAACCAAGAAAAAAACATGAGTGAATGTATTACTGCTAGCAGTCATCTTATGAAAAAAACATAAAGAAGTCCTTTACACTGAAAGCAAGTGAAACATTTGGCAGGAAATGGGTTTAAAATTGAAGAAAAAAAAAAAGCAAGTGAAACCAGAAAGTAATTTGAATCCACATGAAAGAAAAAGAGATTTGATAAAGATAATTATTTCATTACAACATACAGCATTAATGTATATACCTGCTTTTACCCATTAACTGATTTATAAAGCAACTGTATATCACAATATGTATATAATTGTAGCATTAGAAGTATATCATATAAAAATATAATATGCATAACAATAATAGCACAAAAGGGAGTAAGTGGAAATAGAGCTCTACAGGATTAACATTTCTATATCTCATTGGAGTTGTTAGTATAAATAAGAAGGAGATTCTGATAAGTTAAGATGTATATGGTAAGGCCTAGGGCAACCACTAAGAACTAAAAGAGAGAAAAATAAAATAATTAAAATATTACACTAGAAATTATTCACTTAATCAAAACTAAAATACTAATGAATGAATAAAGGGAATTCTATATGTTTTAAAGTATAAACATATAGGAAAAAAAGGTAAAACGGCACACTTAAATCCATGTATATCAATCATAATGTCAAATGTGAATGGCTTAAATAATCCATATCAAAGGCAGAGACTGTCAGACTGGATCAAAAACAAGATCCAACTATATGCTGTCTATAGTGAACATAGTTTAAATTCAAATGTATAAATAGGTTGAAATTAAAAGATGAGCAAAAGATGTATCATACAAACAGCAAGCATAAAAAAGATGGAGTATCAATACTCACATTAGACAAAACAGACTTTAAGACAAAAACAAAGTTACTAGGGATAACAGGTATTTTTTCAATGACAAAATGACCAATCTGTCAAAAAGATATAACAATGATAAACATGTATGCACTTAACAACAGAGCCCAAAACACATGAAGCAAAAACTGACAGAATTTGAGGAAGACATATAGTTAAAAAATAATTGTCAGAGACCTCAATGTCCATTTTCAGTAATGGGTAGAACTAAAAGGAAGTTCAGCAAGGAAATAGAAGACTTGAACAACATTATAAATCAATTAGACGTAATGGATACCTATGAAACACTTCACTCAACAACATCAGAATACAGAACATTCTCAAGTGCACATGAAACACGTGGATCATTGTCAGGCCATGAAACAAGTCTCAATAACTTTAAAAGGGTTGACATCATACAAAATATATTTTCTTTGACCACATGGGATGAAATTAAAAATCACTAGCAGAAAGTAATTTCAAATATATTTGAAAATTTTAAACACACTCCTAACTAGTCGATGATTCACAGGAGAAATCACACATACACACAGAAATTACAAAGTACTGTGAGATGACTGAAAATTAAAACTACAATAGACCGAAACTTATAAAATATAACTAAAGCAGTCCATGTAGGAAATTTAAAGCTGTAAATGCCTAGTTTCAAAAGAAGTCAAATATAAATCCCACTTCCATCTTAAGACACTAAAAAAGAGCAAATAGAATCTAAAGTGACCAGAAAAAAAAAGAAATAATAAATATTAGAGTTGAAATTAATGAAATAGACAATAGGGAAACAACAACAAAACAAATCAATGAAATAAAAAGTTTGTTCTTTGAAAAGATCAACAAAATTGACAATCTTTTAGCTAGACTGACAAAGGAAAATGAGAAGAGATTCAAATTACTAAAATCAGTACTGAATGAAGGAACATTATAGACCTTAAAGAAATTAAAAGTATCATAAGGAACACTGATAAACTGCATGTCAATGAATTAGATTATTTAGATGAAATGGACAAGTTTTAGCAAAGACACAAACTAATGAAACCAACTGAAGAGAAATAGATTATCCGAATAAAGCTACAACAACTAAAGAGATGGAATTTGTAATTTAACAACTTTCCACTATGAAAAGCCCAGGCTCAGGTAATTTAACTGGTGAGTTTTACCAAGCAGTTAAGGGAAATAATAATAATAATAATAAAATCCTTTATAATTCATCCAAAACAGAAGAGTAGCACTTTCCAATTCATTTTTATGAGCGTATTACCCTGAAACCAAAATCAGAGAAATAGATAACAAGAAAATAAAACTATAAACCAACTACTTATTTTGAACACTGGCACAAAATCCCCAAGAAATACTAACAAACAAAATCCAGCAACATATAAAGGGATTATACACCCAATCAAATGGGATTTATCTCAAGAAAGTTAGATTGATTTAACATAAACATCAACTGATGTAATACACCATATCAATAGAAAAAGGACAAAAAACATGATCATTTTGACAGACACACACAAAAAAGCATTTGACTAAATCCAACATCCTTTAATGCTAAAAACATTTTTTTTTAAATTATGAATGGAGTCTCCTTCCTCAACTTGATAAAGAACATCTAAGAAAAACCCATGCTAACTAATATCATACTTAATTATAATAGACTAAAATGCCTAAGAAAAGGAACAAGACAAGGATATCTAAGCTCTCACTTATTCTATTTAACCTTGTTCTGAGGGTTAAATGGAAATGCATTATAATAAATAGAAAGACAATCCATGCTCATTAATTAGAAGAGTTATTATAATACTGTTAAGAGGGCAATACTTCCAAATTAGTCTACACATTCATCATAATTTCTATCAACATCTCAGGTAGCAACTTTGTAGAAACTGACAAGCTGATCCTAAAATTCAGATGAAAATTCAAGGGTTTTAGAATATCTAAAATCATGCCGAAAAAGACCAACGTTGGTTGTCGCATACCTCCTGATTTCAAAACTTACTACGAAACTACAGTAATGAGTATGGTGTGGTACTGATATAGGATAGACATATTGATCCATCAGATAGAATTGTATGTCCACAAATAAATTCTTGTATTTATGGTCACTTGACATTTGACAAAAGTTCCAGAACAATCCAATGGAGAAAGAATGGTTCTTACAACTAATGGTGGTCAGCCAACATGGAAAGAATGCAGCTGATCGATCCCCTTCTTCACACCATACACAGACTTTTTCTCAAAATGGATCATAGGCCTAATTGTAAAAGCTAAAACTCTACACTCTTAGAAGAAAATATTGGAATAAATCTTTGTTAACTTGGGTTAGTCAAAGCTTTCTTAGTATGCCACAAAAAACACAAACAACAAATAAAAAATACTTAAATTGGACTTCATCAAAATAAAAATACTTTTGTTTCAAAGAATATCATTGAGAAAATGAATACACCACTCACAGAATGGGATAAAAAGCTTGAAAATCATGTATATAATTAGAGATTTATACCCAGAGTATAAAAAGAATGCTAACACCTAATAATAAAAATGCAAAAAAAAAAAATGGACAAAGGATCTGAATAGATACTTTGTCAAAGAATTTACACAAATGTTTAATAACCACATGAAAAAACATTCAACATCATTATCCATCAAGGAAATGACAGTCAGAACCATAATGAAATAGTAGTTCACACCCACTTAGGATGGCTATAGAAAAAAAGAAAGAAAGAAAGAAAGAAAGAAAGAAAGAAAGAAAGAAAGAAAGAAAGAAAGAAAGAAAGAAAGAAAGAAAGAAAGAAAATAGAAATTGTTAATAAAACATCAGAGAAATATGGAGAAATTAGAACCCTCATACATTGCTGATGGGAATGTAAAGTGGTACAGCCACTCTGAAAAACAGTTTGGTAGTCTCTTAAAAGTTAAGCATAGAGTTACCATATAACCCAGCAATTCCACTTCTAGGTACATACTCAAAAGAATTGAAATCATATGTCCAACACAAAAACTTGTATATGAATGTTCAGTTTTGAATTATTCATAATATCCAAATAGTAGAAACAACCCAAATGTTCATGGATAAACAAACTGTTGTCTATCCTTACAATGGTATTTTATTCAGCTAAACAAAGGGATTGCATACTGTTACATGTCAAGACCCGGCTCGACAGCCGTGGCTCCTGGATGATCAGGCCAGGAACCCACCGAATGGTCCCTGAGCAGGATTGATCGGTGCAAGGAAATGAGAAATGAAAGAAATGGCATAGACAGCAAAGTTGGGATTAGGAGGGTCACTGACTGCGGATGGCAGACAGGACAAATTTTATTAAAAGGCATAATGCTTATATAGAAAGCAAGTTCCTCTTTTACCAGGAATAAATCTTATCTAAGCATATAGGGGTTTTGTTAGGGGGTTTTGGGGGAAGGAGGAACCAATGTTCCTGACTTAGGAGTTTGGAGGTGAGATAATGTCTTGGCAATAGATTACATGATCATACAGCATAAACTAATAATATATTTTAAGCAAAGTGAAACTTAAGGCAAATAGCAACTGTCAGCAAGTCCAACGATGGAAAAGTCCCAAGAGTTCATAAGTCCATGGTAGGAAGTCTTGAAGTTCATAAGTCCATAGACAATAACATCTGAGGGTCTGGTGGTCGTGGTTTAGAAGCTTCTGCTTTTCCAAGGCACAGGAGGTGAGCTAGGTGATGCTGGGTTACCGATTTTAGCAGTTCCCTTTTTTTGCTGTTCAGCTAACAAGCAGCTTTACAGTCTTTTTCTCAGCACACAGAACTTGGGGGTCTTTAGCCACCTGTCATTCTCCACCTGTAGTCAACCTAGGGTCTCAGTACGCTGAGATGGCTCCCAACAGTTACATGCTACAACATGGATGAATTATGCTCGTGAAAGAAGGCAGTCACAAAAGACCATCTATTGTATGATGCCATTTATATAAAATATCCAGAATAGATGAAATACAGAGATAGGAAATGGATTAGCTGTTGCCTAGAGCTAGAGGGTTTGGAGAGAAATGATGGGTGACTGTTAATGGGTACTGTGTTTCTTTGTAAGGTGATGAAAATGTTTTAAAATTTATTGTAATTATGACTGCAAATTTCTGCAAATGTATTAAAATCATTGAATTGTACACTTTAAATAAGTACACTTATTTGAATGTTATGTGAATTATATTTTAATGAAACTATTATATTAAAAAATGTTGATCTTATATGCTTTTTATCACTTTTTCATACATTCTGCATTGGCTGTAAAAGCATCAAGGTCTAAACTATTGACTAAAATGTCAATAGGGTAGACAAACCTCAGCCATTGCTGAATTCTGACTTTAAATGACATCATCAAATCTATCTCCTGTTTCTTTCTCATTGCCTTAGCAATGTAAGTATTTTGTCTGGTCTTCTCCGAGAACCAAGGGAATTCTTAGAAGGAGAAAAAAAGAAATATAAAAAGCTATTTTGAAAACTAAAACTAGGTCAATGAAAAATCTTAAAAATCTCTTCAACAAATATTAGTAAAAAGCTTTAGCCATCTGCGCAGGTAATTTTAACTTATTCCATGTGCCAGAAAAACAATTTGGATCCAACTATTCTTTATAAATTAGTGAGTTTTGCATTATTTTAACTGTATCATGGCTGAAATTTTAAAACAAAAGCTGTTAGATCTCTCATCTGTCTGTATGTTTATGTAAGTCCATGCATATATGAGTATGTTATAAATGTGTGATTTTTTTTCCCTACCTCCAAACGGTATTGCCAAAACTAATTTGTTTAAAGAGTTCTATTTAATTGACATCACACAAACATGCATTTATATAAATCAATATGCTCTCAGAAATATAGAAAGTAACACAAATGTTTTTCAAGTTCACATGATCTAGGGTGATCTTTGGTAAATAAAAGCAAATTTAAATTTATTGGCTTAATTACAGCAGGCAGATTTTTAGAGTTATCAGAACTAAATATAATACTTTTATTCTACCTAAATTTACTAAAAGTCAAATAAGCTCATGTTATATCTTTTAAGCAAGAAATATAACTGAAGATGATGGTTAGCTGTTTAATGCTCATATTTTCATGAGTGATCTAAACCTAATTGTTAAGAATAAGTAAATTAAATATATGTAAATAATTAATAACCATTTCAACAATAATTATGCTTTATGGTATGTCTACTTAAAAAGTTTCCAAAATCTTTCTGGGATTTGAAAATTTAAAGTTACAATGAGATAAGTTACATGATGGATATTCATCATCTAGATCATTTCCAAACAAACAAAATACTAAAAAATTAATTACCGAACGCAAATTTATTGACTTTTGGCTTCCTACTACAAAGGAACTAAAGATATTTGGTTATACCAGTAAACATGTCTTGTGCAACTTGAAACAATTTACTATAAGGAAGAGCATACTTCTAGAAGCTATGAAATTGATTTATAAATTTGTCAGTATACAGAATGCTAGTTTAATCAGACAATACACAGTTGCTAACTTCTTAGTTTCAAGGAGTAAAGGATTCTAAGGGTAAGAATTTTAATCAATATATGTAATAAACTACTCAGACATAACAAGAGTAAAAAGAAACAACTGTGTATAAAAAGTAGGTAAGGAAAGTAAAATGACTGCTCCAGAATGGAAAAAAGAAAAACATAGGAGAAAATCTGAATGGATGTAGAAAAGGTGTAAAAGGATTGTGGAAAAGGAATCTTGGGAAAATAATTTTATAATTTTATGTGTGGTCAAACTGGCTAAGATTAGAAAGAATTTATATAAGTTTTTAAAGAATAAAATTTAATACCGTAAGTAACCTGGTATGAAATTAGATTCACTTTTCTCTTTGTTAAAAGAACAAATTTTTCTTGGACTATTGGCCTGCTCTTGATAAGAGACTGTGATTTTTTTTTAATATTTTGGATAATCCATCCGGAAAGCAAATTTTTGTGTCATACCAAAACAATTAACTGTGCTTCATGCTCTTTATCAGGTCTTTAATTACTTAAGAAAAAACCCAAGTCGCCTCAACATGAAGAGAGCTAAGTTTTGTTCACAACTATATAACCTTCTGTATTTTCCATTAACATCTTGATTGTCACTTTGGTTAAATAATTATTTTTCATAATGATCTATTTCATCAAATGTCCAAACCTTTTGATGTTTTGACAAATTCCCAAAATAAAATTCTAAATTGAGTCTTTTTGACCTCACAGTAATTTTGTGATTTCCCAAATGATCCCTGGGAAATCTCAAAGGATTTTTCCTCACCTTGTAAAAAAGAGATATTAAAATGATTAAGTTCATTTGGTATGTTAAATTACATAAGAAGCATTGTCAAGTAAATAATGATCAACCTTCTTTTTATATAGAGCATGTTTACTAATGTGTGTTCTAGGAATTGTACAAAATTCCTAAAAAATCATGTGTCCTGTTATAATGTTATCAATCATAATGCCAATTATTATCTTAAAATATATGTTGCAGAAATAACCAAAATTCTTTGTCAATTCCATTATACGGAACTCTCATCAGATCTATACCCAGGAGCATTTTAAAGTCTTTTGTCATTTATAGACAATTATTGTTTTACTGAGATGCTTGCAAAAGTGAGAGTCATGAAACAGACCCTACCAAGTATTCTTGACAACTGACACTACTGCCAAATTTCAAGGTGTTGAAATTTGGGTGCATATTTCACAACTGAAGAAGGCTCCACCTGACATCTTGTCCTGTGCAAATTCTGGAGACTTTAAAATCAAATTGACTAGGGGAGAAGTAGCTGACATCAAGGTAGACTGCTTTCTCCCAAGATGTTGGATGAAGAATGTTTCTTTTCATTCCTCTTTCCATCCTCTTTCCATTTCTTTCATTCCTCTTTCCATCTCCTACCTAATTGTTACAGTATGGAGGTATTTATGATTCTTTTGTTCACCTTCTATCTTTCTCTGGCATGGAAAGATAATGCTATTTTTCACATATCTCTGACCAATACAAAGGAGGTGTTGATCCAAACTTCAAAAGACTGTTGGGTTTGCCACAATGCTAGTGATCTTGTAGTTCTGCCCATCAAAAACTTCTCCCTGATTTTCAATATCTGAGTTTCTCTGGAATAAACTCAGCCCCCTCTCTATTGTGCCAGATTCCCTAACCCTGAGGGTCAACTTCTCTGCTTCTGGTTAACAAATACACACCCAGGGAACCCTGCATCCACGGTCAGTACAAAGAAAGGGATACAAAGCAAAGGTAACCAGAATAAAACCACCTGTGCAGTCTACAGACCCTTAAAATTTACTAGCCTCAGAGGAGATCCAAGATGGTGGACTAGATAAATACTGCCTGCTTCCTTCCATGAACACATTAAAATTACAACTAAATTATAGAACAATAAACATGGAGAACCATCTGAAGTCCGGGTGAATAGAAGTTTTGTAAGCATATAAAGAAGAAGCCAGGCTGAGACTGGTAGGAGGAGTGGTGACACAAAACAGGCTGGCCCCAGACCTCTGTGTGATGGGATATCTCAGCCATGGAGGTTCCCCGAAGAGGAGTGAGAGACTCCAGCCCCACACCGGCCTCCCCAGCCTAGAGTACTTGTGACAGGAAGAGGAGCCCCTACAACACATGTAGCTGCAAAAAAACAGTGGGGATTCTAACCATCTGGGTGGGATGGAAGGTGGTGGGAAACTCAGGCATCCTCTTAAATGGTCCACACACAGACTCTCACTCACAGGCACTCACCTTGGGCTCTAGCAGAGAGACAGTAACTCATAGGGTATTGGAGCAAGGGCTGGAGAACAGTCATCATTTTTCCTGTAAAGAAGCCTCCTTCTGTGCAGCCTACAGGTGGGAGCCACCCTTACTATGTTGAGCCCACCATCACAGGCCAAATATGAATCTGATTAATCTGGTGATCTTCACTGCTCCACCCTACTGACTTTGAGACTCTGCCCCATCCAAATGTCCCAACACCAGGGGCACTTTCTCTGACAGCAGCTAGCCCAAGCCACATTTGCACTCTTTCTTGAAGAACTATTGGAGTCCACAGGACCCAGCCAAGTGGCAGCTGGCTTCAGTGTGCTCTGAGACTTTTGCTGAGTAGCTCCAGGCTCAGCAATGGCACTAAACCAAAGTCTCCATTAACCTGTTGACCATAACACTTCCCACTCTAGTGACTCCCTGAGACCTTACCTTATCCAACTCTTGTACAGCACAAGGCTTTATCAGTGATTGAACCTGAAGGGAGCTGGCAGGTGGCAGCAGGCCTGACTTTTTGTGGAGCTACCTGAGGCCCGGTACTTGTTGCAGCCATCCTCACTTTGTAGTGTGGCCTCTCTCCTGTGCCTCATGGGTTAGCAAAGGCAATGAACACCACAGATCACTGGTAGCTCCTACTTGGTAGTCTCTGGCAGGTCACAGACAAGAGGTGACCTGGGCCTGCACTGGAACCCTTAACAAGAGGCCCCCAAGCTAGCATACTTGGAGGTTGGCTTCAGACCACAGCAGAACAACACCCAATTAGCCCCACAAGTGGCATACCCAAAGGGCGGTCTCAACAGGCATCAGAATCCCACTCTGTGTTGTAAGCCCCCCACATAGCAGCCTGTAAGCTGTGGGTGTGGTCAAATCCCACATCCAATCAACCTAAGGGTCAATCCCACCCACTGACATGCCAATAGCAATCAAGGCTCAACTGTAACAGGAGGACACACTACAGACAGAAGGGATACTGCTGGAGAATTTGTAGCAGGTGACCAGAGAGACTGTGCACAAGGCCTCACAGGGCACCTACTGCATAATGCAACCCAGCAAGACTGGGAGAATAGCAGATCTACTTAATACATGGAAAAAAACAGAGAAGCAGCCAAAATGGGGAAACAAAGAAACACATCCCAAATGAAAGACAAGGAGAAAACTCCAGAAACAGAGCCAAAAAAATGGAAGGAAGCAACCTACCAGATAGAGTTCAAGCCAATGGTTATAAGGATGCTCAAAGAACTTAATGAGAACTTCAACAAAGAGATAGCAAGCATAAAAAAAGGACATAGAAACCACAAAAATGAACCAGTCAGAAGTGAAGAAGCCAATAGCTGAAGAATGTACTAGAAGGTATCACCAGCAGACTCGATGAAGCAGATTGAATCAGCAATTTGGAAGACAAGGTAACAGAAAATACCCAATTGGAACAGCAAAAAGAAAAAAAGAATAAAAACAAAAATGAGGACACTTTAACATACCACTGAGACAATATAAAACCTAACAACATTTGCATCATAGGGCTACCAAAAGGAGAGAGAGAAAGCAAGGGACTGAGAATCTATTTGAAGATAATGACTGAAAACTTTCCTAGCCTGGCAAAAGAAATAGACCTACTAGCTCAGGAAGTGCACAGAGTCCCAAACAAGATGAAACAAAACAGGCCCTCACCAAGACACATTATAATTAGAATGGCAAAGGTTAAAGACAAAGAAAGAATCCTGAAAGCAGCAACAGAAAGGCAACTTGTAACTTATAAGGGAGCTCCCATAAGATTGTCAGCTGATTTCTCAAAAGAAACTTTGCAGGCCAGAAGGGATTGGCACAAAATATCCAACATGATGAAAAGCAAGGACCTAGAACCAAGATTACTCTATCCAGCAAAGCTATCATTTAGAATCGAAGGACAGAAAAAGAGCTTCCCAGACAAGAAAAAGCTAAAGGAGCTTATTACCACTCTAATATGGAAAAAAAATCAAAATTATGAGTAATACAATGGCATTAGTTAGATATCTATCAACAATTGCTTTCAATGTAAATGGGTTAAATGCTCCATTCAAAAGATATAGAAGGGCTGAATGGATAAGAAAACAAAACTCTTACATATGCTGCCCTCAAGAGAATCACTTCAGATTGAAAGACACACACAGACAGAAAATAAAGGGATGGAAAAAGATATTTCATGAAAATGGAAACAAACAAATAAAAACAAAAAACAAAGCTGGAGGAGCAATACTTATACCAGACAAAATACATTTTAAAACAAAGGTTGTAACAGGAGACAAAGAAGAGCCCAGTAATCTCACTTCTGGGTATTTATCTGAAGAAATCCAAATGCTACTTCAAGGGGATGTGTGCATCCATGTGTTCATTGCAGCATTGTTTACAATGGCCAAGATGTGGAGGAAGCCTGTGTGTCTGTCAATGATGAATGAATAAAAAAGAGGTGGTCCATATATACAATGGAATATTGCTCAGTCATGGAAGGAAATAGGTTCTTGCCATCTGAGGCAACATCAATGGACCTGGAGGGTACTGCGCTGAGTTGAGTACGTCAGACAAAGAAAGACAGATGCAATATGATTTTGCTTATATGTGGAATCTAAAGAACACAATAAACAAACAAAACAGAAACAAACTCAAACAAACTCATAGATACAGAGAGAACATATTGATAGTTGCCAGATGGGAAGGGGTTGGGAGTGAGTGAAAAAGGTAAAAGGATTAAGAAGAACAAATTTGTTGAGACACAGTGGACCTGGGGATGTAGGGTCTAGCATAAGGAGTATAGTCAATTATATGATAATAACTATGCATGGTGTCAGATGGATGCTAGATTTGTTGGGGTGATAGATGGGAGCAGGTTTGGGGGCATAGAGAAAAAGGTAAAAGGGTTAAGAAATACAAATTGGTAGTTACAAAATAGTCATAGGTATGTAAAATAAGCACAGGGAATATAGTCAATGATATGTTAATGACTATGTATAGTGCCAGGTGGGCGCTAGACTAGTCTGGAGCATCATTTAAATTATATAAATGTCTAATCACTATGCTGAACACCTAATATTAATATAAAATAATATTGAATGTCAACTATAACTAAAAAAATTAAAAAGGGATAAAAAGATGAAGGAGAATAAGCTCAAAATTTCTAGGTATAAAACAAGTAAGTAATGGGGATGTCATGTACAGCATAGGGAATATAGTCAATAACATTGTGATAGTGTGAAATGGTGTCAGGTGGTTACTGGATTTATGGTCATCACCTGAAACTAATATAATATTATGTTAACTATATTTTAATAAAAATATTTTTAAAATAAAATAAATTGATAAAAAAAGATTAAAAAAAAATACTGACTTCCATGACTGCCACCTTCCCAGTCTCTAGTGATGAAATCAAACAAGAATTACCAGGAGGCACCCGTGGTGAAAAATTAACTTCTCCTGCCTAGGAGTAAGTGCAAACGAGTCTATAATCAGAAAGCTCTCCTTAACTCTTGAAGATATTACAGGATCTGCTGCTGAAGCAATAGCTGCTCAACAAAAATTCATGGACTGTCTCATGAAGTTGTTCTTGATAATGGGATAGCCATTTATCATCTTGTATCTGAGCAAGGAGGTGTTTGTGCTATGGGCAACAGTACTTCCTGAAATGGAATTGACACAGGAAAGTTGAGACTCAGCTACATAATATCACTAAATAAGCCCGTTGGTTTAAGGAAGTGACTCCTTCAGTGAGGTCTTTCTTTAATTTATTTCATTCTGAATGGTTTGGTTCTGGGGACCATGACTCTGAAGTGCACTCCAGACATTGGGAGTTATCCTGCTTATAATAATCATCGTAGTTACTGTGGTACACAGTATTGTTTCAAACACTTTAAATGCATTTTCATAGCTGCTAATCAGCAAGCAAATGACCTAAGTTGAATGTCAAAAAAGAAACAAAGAGAATGCTCTACTTACAGAACATGAACGCAATGTCATACCCTCAGAACAACACAACATTCAGCAAAAAACTGAGCACTCCAAAGAGGTATCTGGAAGTAGTGCTAATGGCTTAAATTCTGACCACAATTCTCAGGCTAATCAAAAGAGGGGAATTGGTAAAAACAAGACAATAGGGCCACAATGGAGTCACTTCTGATAAACCTCACATCACCCAACTGAAACATAACTTACAGCTTCAGTTCTACCAGAAATGGAATCTTAAACCAGTAAATTCATAATTGACTGATCAACACTAGCTAGGTGATAGAACTAGCTAGCTGTTTTCCCCTAAAGGAAAGTGACCTTCCAAAAACCAACCCACTTTTTGAGCTAGTATAACTTCCTTCTTCCCACTTCTTTCTGCCTATAAGTCTTTCATTTTTCTGGACTTCTTGGAGCTCCTTTTTATCTGCTAGATTAGATGCTGCCCTATTCAAATCAATGTTTGCTCAAATAAACTCTTAAAATCTTTAATATGCCACAATTATCTTTTAATGATTCACATAAGTAACGTGCACACAACTGTTTTTAATAAAAAAATGCTGGTCTTTAGACATTTTGGGAGTAGACTGTTTGGAGTTTCATCATTTTGTAATGCCAATTAGCAGTGCCCATCTTATCTTAAATTCGGGTTTCTTTCTATAAAACAACTAGGGACTTAGCACTTAATATATGGTGGTGAGAAACCACCTGCCATAGCAGCCCTTTACTCTCTATGACTCATTAATGCCCATTATGATAGAATTATTGCACAAAAACACCCCTATAAATTAGACTTATTCTAGAAAATGGCCAGCCAACAGAAAATCCTCAGTCCCTAGCACTGAACAGCACTTTCTATTCCAAAATGTCCCCAAATTGCTGGCTTACCCATTCCAGACAACCAGTGACTGTCAGCGGCATATAAATAAGTCTCCGCCACTTTCAGATCTCATCTTAACAGGTTGCTTGCCCATCGGAGACTGTTTCAGTATTTCTTCTTTTCACTCTATAAAACTAATTCTCCTTTCTAACATCCTTAAACCGCTACTGAAATGAAAGTAATGGCAGATAGAGTCCCTTGCTGCAAGTTTCTGAATAAACACAATTATTTATTATGTGCTAATTTTGTCTCAGGCTCAGTGTTGTCTTTGATAATAGTTTATATTTACTTACTTCTATCCCAGACAAGCTGGTGGCTTTCTGAGGCCAAGAGTATGTTTATCATTATATCCTTACTGCCTGACACAAGGCCTGGCTCACTGAAGACCCAATTCATAATTAGGTGGATAGGTGCATGCTATCTCAATAAAGATGCTACTTTAAGAAGAGTCTTTAACTATAGTTCATTTTGTGGAAATAAACAAAGATCACCAAAATGAGAACAAGCAAGGTCTATTTTTCCAGAATTTGTAATAGTAAAAAAGTCAGCCACCATCACCTGCATGTTGGCAGATACTGAAAGGCAGTCAGAGGATTGAGGAAGCTTTCTAGTGGAAAAATGTGAAAGCTTCGGGTATGTGCTGACTGGGGGCTGTTAGTATGTGAACCTGTAGAAGGGATAACTAGAAATCAGACATTCTATGAGGTTGGATAGGAGTGTATATTTGGCTTTCTCTGGTTGGTCCTAAGTTGGAAGCAGAAACAAAATTAGGGAAGCTGCCAGTTGTCAATCAAGTTCTTTCCATTTTGGACTAATCGATACAGGGGTTATTGTTTGGCTTCATGGACTAGTTACTAGAGATAGTCTGGCTTCCTACAAGTCTGACTTATAGATAGAAAATGGGTTGCTTGGGCTGGTTACTGTAGGTACCTGGTTGGCTCACTGCGTTGGTTCCTGCAAATTGTGGGTTAGATTTCTGTTTTTCTATAGGGTCTGGTCAGTGTCCATTTGTATATTTAGTCTCTCAATTCCCAGAAAATATGCTGTTGATAGTTTGCCTTTCTTAAATAGCAGGTCTCCTCTGTCTTACCCAGGCTCTAAAACCTGTGGAGATACTTATAAACTGTCAAGGGGGTTCAAAATATTTTAGCTTCACAAAATTCAGTCTCAAGCTGTCTTCTCAGCCTCTCTAGCCTGCTAGTCTCTTCCACGCTTCCAGGGCTGTAAGCAAACTAGAGTCCTTGCTGCTGTTAAACATACCCATGCATTCTGGCTTTTGTGCCTTCAGCTCAGCTCTTTCCCTTTGAGCTCTTCTCTTTTGTTTCTCATCTTTGCCAATTCCCATCCTGCCACTCCTCCAGGCCAAGTCTAAATGTGTTTTCTCCTTCTGAACATTCTATAAAACTTCACTTTAAATGCTTTCTCCTGGGTTAGCAGTATATAACCTGTATGTATTGATTTTAACTATGTCAGAAAAATTATCGAAACCTTAAAAATGAAGAAAAAAGTGGGCAGCATGTTTTTTCAATGTCATGTAAAAGGAATGCATTATCTAAAATAATGTAAAAGGTTAAGTCCACTGTTTACCCAAGGGCCCAGACTTAAGAAAGTTATATTTTTAACTTATACATTTTTCAGAAAGATAATTTCTCTCTGGTGGGATAGGTAGTCCCCCAATTTCATTCCATTTTGAACATTAACTGGTTTTAGTCTCTAACAAAATGATCTCAATATAATATCACCTATATATCATTACTTCCCAAATGCTCTTTGAACCAGATAAGACATTTTACTGGTTCCCTCATTTATTAATGAGTAGAAAAATTTTTTGAAATGTGTACATTTTGTATGTTAATATCATATTTTTAATATTTTGAATATTATACTTTAACTTCTACCTCCCTCCATCCTCTTATCCTCTGATAACCACTAAACTGTTGTCTGTGTCTATGAGTTTTTACTTGTTTTTTTGTCTTGTTCATTTGTTGCTTTCAGTTTTATATCCCACATGTGAGTGAAGCCATATGGTTCTCAAATTTTTCTGTCTTATTTATTTATTTTGCTTAGCATGATAATCTCAGTATTCATCCATGTTGCCACAAATGCAGTATTTTATCTTTTCTTATGGCTGAGTAAATAAAAGATAAAAAAAATTACACTTTAATGTAGATGTGTTAGAAACACCTTTAGGTGAGCTGTATGTCTTTTCCATTCTCTGTTCCTTTAGAGAATCTTGCCAAGTGTTCTTGCTCATAATATAATATATATTCAACACATGGTGATGAAAAGCCCAATTTTGATTAATAATGAACTCATGGATACATTTTTATTATTATAGTATAATCTTATATCTTTAATAAAAAGCAATATTTGTGCTGTTTTTGTTTTGTTTTTTTGCATTAAGTAGTTAAGGTTATTTTCCTTGCCAAATAAGCTGATTAAAAAGTGGAAATGAAGTTTATTTGTTTACTTATATCATCCGATGACAAGAAATGATTTTTTTTTTTTGGCTTGGAAGCTCTTTTTTTTTTCATTTTGAGTTTTTCAGTTAAAGTTGCTGTACGATATTACATTAGTTTCAGGTGTACAGAATTGTAATTAGACATCTATATAGCTTATAAAATAATAACTCTGAGTAGTACACATCTGACACCATACAAAGTTATTAAAACATTCTTGACTATATTCCGTATGCTGTACATTACATCCCCATGATTATTATTTTAACTGGCATATTGTGCGTCTTACTCCCTTGACCTATTCCATCCATCACCCCATCGCTCTCCCCTCAGGTAACCATCAATTTGTTCTCTGCATCTATGAATTTGTTTGTTTTGTTTATTCTGTTTTTCAGATTCCACATACCAGTATAAGTGAAATCATATGAATTTGTCTTTCTTTGTCTGACTTGTTTCACTTAGTATATTACCTTCTAGGTCAATGCATGTGTTGCAAATGGAAATATGTCATTCTTTTTCATGGTTGAGTAATATTACATTGTATATACAATGTCAGATGATTAAGTTCATGAACTTGTTGCAATGACGTTACTAATTTTTTTTGATGTTAGACAGATTATTCATTTTGAATTTGTACCAACTGGACAAACACTTAACCAACGTTACTATTTGAAACTGCTGAAAAGACTGCATGAAAAAGTTAGAAGACCTGACTTTTTCGCCAACAACTCATGGCTCTTGCATCATTACAATGCACCAGCTCACACGGCACTGTCTGTGAGGGAGTTTTTAGCCAGTAAACAAATAACTGTATTGGAACACCCTCCCTACTCACCTGATCTGGCCTCCAGTAACTTCTTTCTTTACCCGAAGATAAAGGAAATATTGAAAGGAAGACATTTTGATGACATTCAGGACATCAATTATTTTGGTGTTAAGTTGTATAAGTTCCTTATATTTTTTGGAAATTAACTGATTATTGGATGTGACATTGGTGAATATCCTCTCCCATTCAGTAGTCTGTCTTTTCATTTTGTTAATGGTTTCCTTCACTGTGTAAAAACTTTTTAGTTTGATGTAGTCCCACTTGTTTATTTTTTCTTTTGTTTCCCTTGTACCCCCATCCCCAACAAAATAATATATATCCCAAAATATTACTAAGACCAATGTAAAAGAGTCCCTGCCTCTGTTTTCTTGTAAGAATTGCATGGTTTTGAGTCTTCCATTTAAGTCTTTAATCCATTTTGAGTTTATTCTTGTATGGTGTATAAAAAAGTGATCTACTTACACTCTTTTGCATGTATCTGTCCAGTACTCTCAACTCCATTTATTAGAGAGGCTGTCTTTACCCCATTGTATATTCTTCCATGCTTTGTCACAGGATTAATTGACCATATAGACATGGATTTATTTCTGGGCTCTGTCTTCTGTTCCATTGATCTATGTATCTGTTTTTAATGTCAATACCATGTTATTTTCATTACTATTGACTTGTAGTACAGTTTGATATCAAGTAGCATGATACTTCCAACTTTGTTCTTCTTTCTCAAGATTGCTTTGGCTATTTGGGGTCTTTTGTGATTCCATATAATTTTTAGGGTTATTTGTTCTAGTTATGTGAAAAATGCCATTGGTCTTCTGATAGGGATTGCACTGAATCTGTAGATTGCTTTGGGTAGTATGAACATTTTAACAATGTTAATTCTTCCTATCCATGAGCACAGTACAACTTTCCATTTATTTGTATCTTCTTTAATTTCTTTATCCAATGTCTTATAGCTTTCTTTTACCCCTTAGGTTAAATTTATTCCTAAGTATTTTATTCTTTTTGATGTAATTGTAAACGGGATTGCTTTCTTAATTTCTCTTTCTGATAATTTGTTATTGGCATGTAAAAATGCAAATGATTTCAGAATACTAATTTTGTATCCTGCTACTTTTCTAAATTCATTTATCAATTCTAATAGTTTTTTGGTGGAATCTTTAGGGTTCTCTCTATATAGTATCATGTCATCTACAAATGACAGCTTTCCTTCTTCCTTTTTAATTCAGATGATTTTTATTTCTTATTCTTGTCTGATTGCTGTGGCTAAGACTTCCAATACAATGTTGAAAAAAAGTGATGAAAGTTGACATGATTGTCTTTTTCCTGATCTTAAATAAAAAATGTTCAGGTTTTCATCATTGAGTGTGATATTAGATGTGGGTTTGTCTTATATGGCCTTTATTATGTTGAGGTATATTCCCTCTACTTCCACTTTGCTGAGCATTTTTATCACAAATGGATATTGGATTTTTGTCAAATGCTTTTTCTGCATTTATTAATATGATCATATAACATTTATCCTTCATTTTGTTTGTGTGGTATATCATGTTAATTGATTTGTAGATTTTCCACCTTGCATCTCAGAAATCCCACTTGATTATGGTGTATGATCTTTTTAATGTATTGCTGGTTTCAGTTTGCTAATATTTTATTGAGGATTTTTGCATCTATATTCATCAGGGATATTAGCCTATAATTTTTTCGAGTATCTTTGCCCTGTTTTGGTAATGCTGGCCTCATAAAATGACTTTGGGAGCCTTCTGTCCTCCTGAATTTATTGGAATAATTTAAATGGAAAGGCACGAATTGTTCTTTGTATATTTGCCTGTGAAGGCATCTGGTCTAGAGCTTTTGATTGTTGTGAGTTTTTTGATTACTGATTCAATTTTGTTACAAGTTATTAGTTTGTTCAAATTTCTATTTCCTCCTATTTTAGCTGACAAGAAATAATTTTCATTTTTAATGAAAATGTGGAGTATGCACAAAAGCCATAATTGCAATGAAAAAGGCAACACCACTCTTAAAGATCTATACCACTATCAGGTGATTACTGAACCATAGGTATCTTTATAAACTCTAAGTCCATAATTTGGCCTGCAATAGCATCTGCAATGGGTTTGATTTCTAATGTCAACACAAACAATTTCAAAGAGAAGTT
>NW_017731796.1:80308-84695 GCF_001890085.2 Hipposideros armiger
ACTTCAGATGTAGAGAATAGTGGAGTCAACCAAACCTATCAGTGAAATCTTTCTGGCTCTAGGCAAGACTGAACAGACTATTATATATTTTCCTCAGTGATCTACAGGAAAGGTATTTTAGAAGTTTCTCAAAAGACTTCATTTAGGTTTACATAATCTATAGTAATTGTTGAATGTGTACATACCCTAAGGTATAACTTTTCTAGAACATGGAGTGCCAGAAGAGGGCCCCAGTTGGGAGATGCTGGGACCATCTCCTCAGGGAGAGGAACCAATGTATCCCAAGGCAGGGAAGGCAAGGTCTCCCTGCAGGACTTGCTTCAACTCTACTGACTGATTCTCCTGAGGATGGAAGGGAAGTTGGGTAAGAGAATGGGAGGCCTCTGTGGAAGCAAGGGTACAGAATACATGACTTCATAAAATCCCTTATAATCATTATTTATATTTATCACATAGTTTCTTCTTAGCACCTGCTGTTACATTTGTTTTTCCAGAAAGTCAACAAATAAATATGTAGAGAAAACTGATAGAAATATGGGGGCAGGACACAGAATGGATCCCTGTCAAGTAAAATCTAACTCCAAAAACTCTCTTATCCAAATATAAATATTTAATTATATTTTTAATATAATTATGTGTTGGTATTATTTTATTTCATGCATTAGTTGGTTTACGATGATGTGTTCTTTATATTCATTTCCATTTCAGGTTATGTAAACATTGCTGATCTCAAAATAAAACAATACAACACCAGCCTTCTATCGGATTTATAAAAGTTGTACGAGTATATATGTGCACATATAATATAAATATAACATTTAATATATTAAGTATTGTTGCATTAATATATGAATATAATTATGTATTAATTATATATATGAAAATTATATTATTTATATTAATATATTACATTACAATACATATCATATATGTACATATGTATTAGGTAAACAGATAATTTTTTTTCTGCCAGTGGCTGGCACTGTGCTTGGCATATAGTGGATATTCAACATATTTTTGTTGAATGAGTAAGTGAATGAATGATGGTTCAAATAACTTTAATTCCTCTGAAGCTCCTAAGAAAGAAAATTCATTCTGTATTTAATATAAACATAAATAAAACTACCATATTCGGAGCTCTCATCTATTAATACAGAAAATGGCATCAAGAGAATTGTGTAAGAGAGGATGATTATCATCCTGACATCAACCTTCAAGGTTAGCGAGGTTCCCATAATATCCTATTTACCTTTATCACCTCCTACGGCTAGAGAGCCAAAAAAAGAAAAAAAATATCTCTAATTTCTGCTACTTTAAAATTGGAGCTCGTCTTGGGGTAAGAATCTTCAAGTTGGCTACCTAATGTATAAAAATGTATTGTTGGGCTTTTNTATATATATATATATATATATATATATATGAAAGCTCTTAAGGTACCTGATAAAAACCAATGCATGCCTTAGCCAAAAAAGATAGTCAATGGACTTTAATCAGGAAAAGACAAGAAAATAAACTACTAAGAGAATACATAAAGGATAATGATAGGTACCACTTCAAACTTTCAAATCACCATATAATGATCAGAAAATAACTATACTTGCAAAGTACTTCTAAAGAATAGTAGCTTCATATAAATTGCATCTGCAGTATATATATATATAAAGGATGATACATAATCCCTAGCAGGTTTTATCTAAAAAATGAAAAGCAGTATTAACACTACAAAAATCAATCAATGTAATTTACCCTATTAACAGAATAAAGGAGAAGCACCATATGATCATTTGACAAAATTCAATACCTATTCCTGAAAACAACTTTTCACAGACTGTGAATAGATGGAACTTCTTCAATCTGATAATGCCATTTTAAGAAAAACCTACAGCTAACATCATACTAATGGTGTAATATTGAACTCTTTCCTGATAAGATCAGAAGAAATTCAAGGATTCTTTCTCATCCCATCTATTCTACATTGTACTAGAGGTTTGTTTATGGAAAAAACTAAGACATCTAAAAATACCTATTAGAGTCAATCAATGAATTCAGCAAAGTCGTTGGATAAGGGTTAATATGTAAAAAAATAACTGTTTTAACACACAAGCAGCAAATATTTCAAAATAAAATTTAAAAATCCATTTATAATATGCATTCGCAGATACAAATTATTTAGGCCTTTTTTAATTCACAAATGTTTATGACCATTCTGTTTTGGTGGTTTATATGCATGCTATACTTTGGGAAGTATTTTATACATGGTTTAATTTAATTTTCAAAACAACTTTTGAGGTAGATTATTATAATTTTTTCTACATTACTTGTTCAAATGACACAGCCAGAAAGAGATAGAGTGTTCAACTGTGGGTTTAAGAACTCTAAGCCCAACTTGTTTCTACTACACATACCTTGGGAAAAGATATGAAGTATAATATTAGTCCACCAATGTTCTAATTAATCATTTTCCATATATATCAATAGACTCAAAGTAGCTTTGGTAAAATGTGTACATTTTAAAGTATTTTTATTTCTTATGAACAAATGTTACATGATAAGAGAGACTGATTCATTTAGGAAAAAAGTTAAACAAATTTAAAAAGAAGAAGATGATAGTAAACACTATAAAAACTGACATCCTAATAATAAGGCACAAAGAAATATATGTTGTGCTCACTTCGACAGCACATATACTAAAATTGGAACAATACATAGAAGATTAGCATGGCCCCGGCACAAGTATAACAGGCAAATTTGTGAAGCGTTCCATATTTTTGCTATATAAGATGTCAGAGGGGTAGTAGCTTGGGGGAGGGGCATTATCACATTGTGTGGGGGTGTAAATGTCTAACTATTATGTTGCTTTGTACACCTGAAACTAATAAAAAAAATACAGAGGGTGCCAAAAAAAGTATATGCATTTTAAGAAAGGGAAAAAAAAACTGTATTAAATTTGTAATACTCAGTATATATTGATAACAAAAGATGAATACAAGTCATATGTGTACATTTTTTTGGCACCCCTGGTATATCTTACATATGCTTAGTTTTTTAATGTTTTGAAATATTAAGAGTATGAAACCAAACTGAATTAAAATGAAATATTAAAGAACACATGCATTAACAAAAAACTATGAAAGTACATTGCTTTCTTGGCAGCCCCACTTACTACTGTGGTAATTTGCTAGAAGGACTCACATGGCTCAACATGAAGTTATACTCATGATTACAGTTTAGTATTAAAAAAAAACATACAGGGCAAGAACAGCAGGAAAAAAGATATACATAGGAGAAAGTGGGAAAGGTCACTTATAAGATTTCTTCTGCATGGATTGCACAGATATCTTTTTTCTTCAGCTATGAACTGCAGGGACACATGAGAGACATACCTTTCCAGGAAAGTTCTTAAAGGTAGTTGGTCACAAACCTACCACATGACTAGCCATGGTATGGACCTCAATCCAGGCACCAGTTGCATATCATGAATTTAATGTTTACTTTCAACATACCTACAACCTCCTTCACCCAGACCCATTGTTTCCTGGTATATAGAGTAACATCACTACCCAGTGACTATGGAAACAGTCCCATAGCTTAGATCTCAGAGTTGATAAAGGGTCATCACAATGGCTATAATGATAAGTGAGAACTAAATGAAACAGGTCTGCTACCTTGAGTTTGCATAAAGTTATCTATAGGAAGAACGTTGATAGGACTTCTGCTTGAGAATTTCATAAATGCCTTCCTTTTAAGGAAAAAAAAAAAGGTCAGCAGAAGACAGATCAGTCTAAGATTCTAAGTTCATGAGATAACTTTTAATGTAGTTTTAATGAATCAGCAACATCGCAATCAGTAACTAAACAGCTGTGTATGATAGACCTACCCTTACATGGGACCAGGATCCAGGGATGCAAATGGGGTCATGATTAGAGCACAGCGTAGGAGTCTGAATTCCTCCTAATTGTGCATTCTTTGATAGCTTCTTAATACGGATGGATGGATAGATAGATGATAGATGGATAGGTAGGTTGGTAGGTAGGTAGATAGATAGATAGATAGATAGATAGATAGATAGATAGACTACATAGGCTAACTTTTGAATTTTTATAAAAACAAACATGTAATAGGTTTGTGTCTTGTAAACATTAAGAGTTTATACCTACATCTGATGTATCCTTATATGCCCTGCTCTATCTTTTTGCCCAAATTTGTGAGGGGAAAAATAAGTACTAATTCCATATCTATTGATATATGAATGCTTTTAATTCTTTTACTTATGCTTATGAGTTAAAAGTGTAACTCTAGAAATCAATAACAATATCCATATGCAAAATAAAATCCTGGAATATGATAATCGATTTAGTTGGACTTACCACAAACTTGGAATGATGAA
>NW_017731796.1:85845-87238 GCF_001890085.2 Hipposideros armiger
TAATTGTAATATATACCACAACATGAAGATATAAGAGATTAACAGAGACCCACAGGGTTTTAGAAAAGAAATAGAGTAGTTTCTCGAAAGGTGAGGGAATGTTTTGTGAAGGTGGTAGCATCAAAGCAGGGTCCCAAAGGGCTAACAATCATTCATTTCACAGATTGTATGAGATGCCAATTTTGCATCAAATAAATAAAATTAATTTCCTGTAATCTCCAAGCTCATGATTTATCAGGAAAAGATTAAGTAACTTTTTCATGGTCACTGAGTTCCTAAAAGACAGAGAAAAATTTGAGTCTAAGCAGCCTTTACTCCAGAACTCCTACTTTGAATCACCCTAATAAAAACTATGCTAATAGCTGAGAAAGAGTATATGGGAACATAGAAAAGAGAACATCTATTATTTTTGCAAAAGGTAATAAAAAATTGCACGAGGGACTATTTGAAATATAATCTGGAATAAAAAGGTCATACATAAAATTAGAAATATAAAAATCTGACAACAACAATATGTAGAGATAATTATGCCCTTAGAATTTAAAAGTGAATATCATCAGGAAACAGAAGATAGCATACAACTTTTTTCTGTTTTTGGCATCAGGGCCAAATCAGGAGGGAACAATATTTATGGATTATATTTTTCCATTTATAATGAAAGTATTTTGGTTGAATGGAATTGGAGGAAATACTTACTTTGAATTACCTACTTTATTAAAAGCAAGGATGCCAAAGAAAAAGTTACTACAAGACAATTTTTAATATTAAGATATTTTTTTAAATGGACATTGACAGGCAACTTTTTAGTCTTGAATATGAAAATGTGTTTTCTGACTGCATTATTCAATGACTTGATCTCATGTGGTGTTTGGTTGTATGGACATAAGATTGGTGGACCATCAAGAGAGAATTCTGAGGGAAAACTAATATTGAGGAGATTAGCAGAAGTGGGGGACCCACCAACAGAGAGTGAGATCATAGACAGAGAGTGAGACCATAAAAACTAGCCCAGGAGAATATTTACATAAAGAGTAGTGAGGACCAGCCCAGTGGCACATTGGTTAGGAGTTGGCTTGGGATGCCAGCTCTGAGCAGCAGGACCCCAGTTCGGATCCCACATATGAGGGTCAGTGACACTGTGCCCTCTACAGATAAGATGATGAACAACAGCTCGACCTGGAGCTGGGCTACTGTGAGTTGCCCATGACGGCGTAGGCTGCAGTGGGGCTGGCCAGCAGTGGGAGTGAACTTTCGTAAGCCACCATGAGCAGCCGTCCAATGGCCGGCAACTGACTGCCTCACCCAGGAAGAGTGCAATGATAATACCAACATGGGCCAGTAAAGCGACGTCCTCCACAACTAGACTGAAGAACAAAAGGACAGCAACCTGTCT
>NW_017731796.1:89318-124055 GCF_001890085.2 Hipposideros armiger
AATTTGCTTTAAACCTGTATCAGTGGTTTCCGGAGCCCTCCCCATTCTTGGAAACTTTTTTACTGAAACCACATGTTCAGGGTTTCAATTTTTATTGGTTAATATCTATACCTGTTAATGGCTGGGAATTTTAACCTTATCTTCATTACCCTATAGAAAATCTATTTGCCTCTCTCTGGTGTTAATCCCATGTTTCCTGGATCCCAGGAAGTTTTTATGTCTTATTTTGAGTGGCATATATCCATCTGAGAAAGAATTTATCTACCTTCTTTAAACTCTTTACTCCATATATTTGCATACCATGCATATCTGAGAATGTTCATTTTCCACTCATACTGGATTGTTGTCACGTAAAGTTTCCCAGGGCTGAGAGACCATAGGAAGGGGCTGATAACGCTGTCTTTATATCAAGGGTTTATCAGGGGAATTTACATACCAGGCTCATCTTGGGTGGTGGTGAGACAACATGGATACACTCCATGCTGTGTAGCAGGCGTTAACAGGTTATATAAGACAAAGTAGGATGGATAGGGGTACTGGGGTGTGCATCACCCCAGATAAAAGGAAAATGCCTTACATGCTTGCCCGAGGTGGAGCAAGGCCTATTTCAGGAAACAGCACAAACTGCCGTGCTGTGGGGCATAGAGCAGGGCTCAGTCTCGGGGGGATTTTCAGGAAGCAATCTCTGTTCTGGCCAGGAACTAGCTGGAGGGTCTGGCGGGGGTCGGGACATGGGATATTCTCTAGTCCACAATTGTGAATCAGGCTAGGTAGAGGGTTCCAGATTTGGACACCTGGATGCAATATCTGTTACTTGTTTAATTTTTTAAAGATATGCTATGGTGCGTGCGTGCGTGCGTGTGTGTGTGTGTGTGTGTGTGTGTGTATGAGTGATTATATTATATTCTGGGAGTCTTTTATGATCTTTTCTTATTTTTACATGCTATTGTGACATTTTCTTATTATGTGTCTTAATGTTGTTCATTTTTCACTTATTGTTCTGGACACTTAGTGCCTGCCTTAATTTGGAAACTCATGTTCTGGAAAATTGTCTTTCATTGCATTTTTAAAAAAAATTTCCCTATCAATTTCTATTTTCTTTCTCTTTCTGGGTCTGCTCTTGGACAGTTACGAAATCCCCTCGATTGATAACTCTAATTTCTTATTTTCTCTTTTATTTCCTATCTTTGAGTTTACGTTATAGCCTAAATGTGTCTGAGGTTGGCAGCATCAGTGTCATATGCAAACTTGTTGGAAATGTACAATCTCATGGCCCACTCCAGATATACTGAATCAGAATTTGCATTTTGTTAAATTCCTCAAGTGATTTGTACACACGCTAAAATTTGAGAAGTACTGGTCTAGAATCACTGTGAATTTGTGCTTCATCCATCATGTGGAATTTTTGCTGCCATAATTTTTATTTCCCTGTTTTTTTGTTCTCTGGATATTCCTTTTTATAATAGCATTATTTCCTTCTTTATGAATAAAATGTCTTATTGTCTCTCTGATGATGTAAATATACATTTTGAAGCTTTCCCCCCTTACTCTTGCATGGTCTCTGTTTCTTAGTTTGTTAATCCGTTCAATTGTTTTGTCTCTTGTCATTCATGTTAGAGTCGTTTTTAAAATATCTAGTAATTTTGACTGTTCATTTTAAAAGTATGATTGTAAAAAGCTGAGTGGCAGCTTTGTGTGTTTTGGGTTTGTTGAAATGGAGAGCAGGTGAGTACCTAGCATTCTCATATCAATATGTGGAGGTTTTTGTTTTTGTTTGTTTGTTTCTCTTAAATCAACTCATTTATACCACCCTTATAAGCCTGAACGTCATCAGCATTCTGGCAAATTTTGGGAAGAGCTGAGGAGCCAATCACCATTCAGAACACAGATTCTATTTAAGCCTCTTTGTATTCAGTAAAACCAAATACCCATCTTTAGTCTGCCTAGTGTCCCTGAACTCAAAGCCTATTGCCTCAACATATATAGAGACTCAACCTCCTACCTGTTGTCACAGAGGATGGGTAGAGAAAGAAATGCTACTGGTTCATGTATGGGATCTGGCAGTTTAAATGTCCCATATACCAATATTTCTATGTTTAGCATCACCCAGTATCCTCACCTTTGGCTGTAATATCTGTCAATTCTCATACCTGTCTGAAGTTTGGGACCACAAGTCAGGTCCCTTCTTAATTATCAGCTTTCCTAACTCTAATAAAGCAGTTGCTATTTATACTTCAGCTTTACCAATTCAAACATTTTGCTGAGGTGTCTTGTCTCTGGCACCTTCTCTCTTGCCATTTTTGTCTTTGTGAATTTATACTTTCCATTTGCTGTCATTTCAGTGGCAGGGATGGGATGGATTTTTTAAAAATTGTGTGTCCTATGGTTCCTGTTTACTAGGATGTCTTTGTGCTTGTTTTTTGTCTTTACAGCAATCCTCCCCTAGTGATTATATTCTGATGAGCTTAGAAGGATGCTTCAGAAAGATAACAGCTTGGCCAAGGTAAAAAAACAAAAACAAAAAACAAAAAAAACAAAACAAAACAAAAAAACTAAAGACATTCAACTTGAAGCCATGTTTCCTGAATTCAAGTCCTATGGTCTTTCTATAATTCTCTATATCATGGGTGGGTCAGCAAACTAGAGCCCATAAGCCAAATCTGGCCCACTGTGTGTTTAATAAATAATGTTTTATTGAAACACAGTCAATAAATTTGTTTATGTATTATCTGTAGCAGCGTCCACATTGCAATGTTAGAGCTGCACATTTCCCAGAGACCAAAAAAAAAGCCTAAAATTTCACTATCTAGACTTTTGCTGAAAAAGTTTGCCAATCCCTGCTCTAAATCCTTACATGGATTCTACCCCTAATCACCCTTTTCCATTAGCCCTGTCTAAACCAGCTCCTTCGATAATTGTATAAGATATACAAACTCTGGTTTAATTTATTCCTGAAGTTATCCAGAGGCATTTTGTTTTTACTTTTTAATTTATTTTGGCTCATAAAAATATTTATAACTGTGTAGGCAACTGGTAGATTTCTGTAAAAGAACATTTGGACACTTCAGCCCTATGGTCTTAAATGATTTTTTGTAAAGTTGATGACTTTCGAATGTTACCACAAGCTATATGAACACATCTGGATTTGGTCAAAAAGCATAATTATGTCCTTGCTAAACAAATAGAAGCATCTGCCCTATCTGTGTATCTTATTAAATACTAAGTAATACTGGTCTTGTTTAAAGCATGAAAATTTAAACAAATTCTTAGGTTTTATCTTATTCATCCGATAATTAATTTATATAGATCTTTTCTTATCTCAGAACCCATAAAATAGGGTAAATACAGAAAGGCAATCTATTGGCACAAACAGGTAATTCTATAACATGAATTTATCAACTTTAATATTCTTGTTATGTTTTTAACTCGTGTCTCATTAGAAGCACTGTTTTTAATTCAAGACATGGCTGTGATAAAGCGTTTTCATGTGAATAATTCAAAGCACACACACACATACACAAACATAATTTCTACCATGGTAGAATTACTGTTCTGCCATCAAAGGCACATTTTCTGGAAATTAGCTACCATATAATAAAACCTCACATTCCAAAAATAATTAGCCAGCAATGTAGGAGTACATTTCAAAGTGAAAAGAACAACGATAACATATTGAAATAATTCTGTTTTAAAAAAATGTTACCAGAAAAACATGTAAGCAGATGCAGAAAGAACAGCCAAACAGCATTACATGTCGCGTTATACAAAACAAAATTACAGTCAAAGCAACTGAACTGGCATTACAGTACCTGATTTTAAACATTTTAATCTTTGCACTAACTTGCTCCTTGACATTACCCATCATAGATATCAGCTCCATTCCGAAAAAAAGCTATAACATAAACTCGGGAGTTGAATTAGGTGATTTCATAGAGTCCTTCCAGCTCTCTCAAATTTTAAGTCTAGTTAAACAATAATAATTATGTTATATACAATACAGGAATAATCATGTAAGCTTAGTGTACAAAGAAAATTCTCACCTCATAGGCCAGTCTAATAATAAATGAAGATATTTTGCCCAGTCTGAAGATTTCTGACCAAATCTTGCCTAATACTGAGCACTCTGAGGCATTAATAAATTTACCTTGATGTTTAGTTTCTGTTCATGCTCCACTAAAATAAAACCATATCTTCCAATGACTCTCCTAATAATCAAGGTATGCTAAACATAATGACTTTGCTGATTTTTGCATAGCTGTGCCCTGTAGATTAAAAAACCTAAGCAGCATTTAAATACTTACGTTTTTATGCTAAGCATAAGAAATATTAAACTGCAACATTAAAACTTGAAGCTCAACATAAATTCCCAGGACCACTGTGTCAATTGTCAGTACTTTGGTGAGATACTTGTACAGATTTTGATCAGGGGTCTCCAATAACTGACTGTTGTCAAGAAAATTAAATTTGGAAAATGAGCAAAGGCAACACTTTGTAAAGGGGATGAAACATTAAAAGACAATTGATTAGCATCTCTCAGAAAAGAAGTAGGATATTCACTGTTCAGGAGAACATTATCTTCTGTTTTACTAACACTGGTTGTTGGGAACAAGAGAAAAATAACTCTGATAGACTCATGTTGCATCTAGCCCTAGATAAACCGAGGGTGCCAAAAAAAAGTATACACATTTGAAGCGATGTTATCTATGTATTACTTTTCGAAGTTGAATTGAATTACGGCAGCAATGTTTAGTATGCTGTTCATTCAAAAGATGACATTAATCAAATGAATCATAGCATCATCATGAGACAGGCAGGACAGTCAAAGAAAATGGCAGAAGCACTGCTGTTGTTCGAGGAACGCAAGGCCATTTTGAAGCGGTATTTGAAATTCGAGAATATTGTGAAGTACAATGACAATGGAGGACTGAGTATGAAACAGAACCTCCAACACGCCTAACAACTGCACGTGTTCATGATAAGTTTGAGATGAAAGGTACCATGAGAAAAAATTGAAATGGCATGCACAGCAATACAAGTGGACACTTTAGTCAAAGTTGCTCAAGCAGTAGTTTGCCATAATCAGAAGTGACTGGACGCTGATGGATGTTGATGGTAACCACTTTGAGCACCTCTTGTAACTGCAGAAGTCAAATGTGACATATTTATCTTTTGTGATTGGTATATATTGAGGATTACAATTTTAACACATATTTATCCTTTCTTAAAATGAATATATGTTTTTTTGGCACCCTCTGTATTTCCAGTTTTGTCATATCTCTAAGGGAATTTTTTACAGAGTAAAATGCTCACATTCCAAATCCTGAGAAGGACAAAGAGGAATACCTCCTAAATAAAGAAAAATCAACAAATCAACCAATGCAAGGAGCTGCTTGTGTCCCTTTTAACAGAGACTTAAGGGAATAGCCCTCTGATTATAATACCCCAAGAGGAAAAAATGAGACGCTGAACATCCTTGCCTGAGCCAAGAGTGTCTTGTTAGATGGTATATGATTACCATGTATATATTAAAATACACTGTAAAGCAGTTTGAATTGTGTTATGAAATGATATTTTTAAGACTATTTTTTTAGAGCAGTTTTAAATTCACAGCAAGATTGAGAGGAAAGTGCAGAGATTTCCTCTACCCCCCTGCCCCCACACATGCTTAACCTCCTCCATTATTGACTTCCTCCACAGAGTGGTACATTTGTTACAATTGATGAACCTACATGGACACATCATAATCACCCAAAGTCCATAGTTTACCTTAGGATTCACTCTTGGTGGTGTACTTTCTATCAATTTGGACAAATGTATAATGACATATATTCATCATTATAGTATCATACAGAGTATTTTACTGCCCGAAAAATCCTCTGTGTTCCTCCTATTTATCTATTCCCTGCTTCCTCACACAAACTCCTGGGAAACACCTATCTTTTTACTGTCTCTATAGTTTTTCCCTTTTCAGAATGTCATATAATTGGAATCATATAGTAGGTAGTCTTTTTAGATTGGCTTCTTTCACTTAGCAATATGCATTTAGGTTCCTTCATGTCTTTTCATGGCTTGATAGCTCATTTCTATTTTAGCACTGAATAATATTACATTATCTGGCTGTACCACAGTTTATTTTTTCCATTCCTCTACTTGGTTGCTTCCAAGCTTTGTCAATTGTGAATAAGCTGCTATAAGCATCCATGTGCAGGCATTTGTGTGGACTTCAATAATATTTTGACCAAATGTTAGAGTTACATCCTGTCCTTCTCAGATGCTTAATTCATCCAGATTACCTGATTCTCAGCATTAGTCATTCATTTCAAATAAAATTGGATTGACAATATTGTTGGGGGTTGATTTGTGTCCACCAAAACGATATGCTGAAGTCCTAACCCCTGGTACCTGTGAATGTGACTTTATTTAGAAATAGGGTGCTTGGATGTGTAATCTTGTTATGATGAGGTCATACTCTATTAGGGTGGGACCTGATACAATATGACTGATGTCTTCATAAGAAGAGAAAACAAACACACAGACACAGGCACATTGGTAGAACACTATCTGAAGATGGAAAAGAGTGTTACACAGCTGCAAACTAAGAAATAACAAGGATTACAGGCCACCACTAAAAGCTAGAAAGAGTCACAGAAGGATCCTACCCAGAGTCTCAGATGGGTCATGACCTTGCTGAATTTCTGCATTTCTGACTTATAAGCTCCAAATTGTGAGAGAACAGGTTTCTATTGTTTTAAGCCACCTATTTTTAGTATTTTGTTATGGCAAACATAGGAAGCTAAAAAATTCAGATTATCAGACCTACATTCCATACAAGAGTTTTTTTAACAATGACTACCTTGAGTTCAGAAAACATAAGGTGACATATGAGGTAAAGAACATTTGAATTAAATAAACCTTGAGTGGTTTCTTCAGTCTCACTTTTTTTACACAAAATAAACAGTTGATTTTCATGTAGGAGACTATAGGAATACACACTGCAAATAATCAGTTTGATTTATTTTTTCTCAATATGTATAATAATCAGTCTCATGTTAAGTCTGGGATTTCCCATATTTTCTCTGGAAACCTGAAATAAGCCAAATAGTCAAATCTATTTAGGCATTTCTTTCAGATTAGCTTTGTCTGCCTTCAGGAAAACATTAGTACATAATATTTTTGATCATGTTGGGGTAAAAATCATTATATAGAGAAAGTAAGGAAACTTTGGGTTAGGGAAAGAATCCCTGGCAGCAGGTTTAATGAATGTGTTATGTTAGTCATGCTTGGTTGCCTATGTTTTAGTATGCAAAGCTAGATGCCTTTAAATATTGATGTTCTGTAAATTTAAGATAATGAAATCCTTCCAAGATTCATTGCCAAACCTAACATGGGTGACACCAGCAATATACAGTGAAGACATTAAGAACAAATAGGAATAAAACAATAGAGTTGCTTATTGCCCAAGCATCTGGAGTTCTATTTATGGATGATGCTACTTGTGGCTCTAAGATACTTACTTGATTTTGAGGGTTAAACTGGAATGAGCTCACTTGTTTCAGAATTTTCATCTTCCACCTGTTGTGAAAACTCCTTGACCTCTGAATGGCCCATTGCAAAGAACAATTGCCCAGAGAATTTTACTAGCAAAGTAATTTACCATATTAGGGGACTAGGGAGGGAATTAATATTTGTTGAATAATTATGTCCAATACCACTGACTGGTACATCATTTAAACGCAGAGTTTATAACTAGCAATGCACACAGATTTCCCCCCTCAAATTCAATCTCCATAAAAATAGGGTGAGATATTTATTCAATGCAATTTTATAAATGAGGAAACCAAGGATCAAGACTTATGTGCCCAGTACCTAAGATACAGCAGGAGTTTAATGAATGTTTGTGAAAGGGAGGAGGAAAGGAAAGAAGGGAGAAAGAAAACAGAAAAAAGAAGGAATCAAAAAAGGAGGGAAGAAAGAAAGGGATGGAAAGAGGGAGGTAGGATGGAAAGAAGTAAGGCAGGTTAGCTTATATTGAATAATACTGCTAAAATGTAAAGTTCCAAGACTCAGAATTAGGCAACATTTTCCCCCAAATTCTTGTTCTTGCCATTCTGAAACATTAATTTTCTTCAGTATTGTTTCTGCTTAAAAAAAAAAAACAACCCTATCAATCTTCATTCTTCTCATGTGCTGAGAAACAAATCCTCCCCTTTTTCCAGGTATCAGACAGAATACTGAGGACAGAGAATGGATATTAAGATCATCCTGCATCCTTTTATGTTTACTTCCATACTCTGTGGCCATTTTCACATCCAAAATATAGGGTGGAAACAGGAGAAAAAAAATTAGTGAAGGGATTAATAATATAAATAACTGAACTAACACAAAGAATACTGGTTAAATGGAATTATTCTGTTGCAAGATTCTTACATTTTTACAAGAACTGATACAATATTAAATTGAAAGAGGAAATATGGCTGAAACTCCTGTGGTCTTGGAATGAGAAATATGGTGAACAATCTATGTCAATGAAATTGACCACTAAAGTGAAATGGAAAAATTCAATTCCTTTTCAAAATAACTCAACAAAAAGTAGAAATAGAAAACTGAAATAGTTATTTTTTTTATTTTTGTTAAATTTAGTGGGGTGACATTGGTTAGTGAAATTATATAGATTTAAAGCGCACAATTCTGTATTACATCATTTATATATTGCATTGTGTGTTCACCATCCAAAGTCAATTTTCCTTCCATTATCATATATTTGCTCACCTTTGCCCTCTTCTACCACAGCCCCTCCCCCCTTACCATCTGGTAACCACTAAACTGTTGTCTGTCTATAATGTCTTATAGTTTTCACTTCACATCCTTTGTTAAGTTTATTGCTAGGTATTTTATTCACTTTTTGTAATAATAAAATAATTTTTTTTCATTTCATTTCTGAAATTTTATTGTTAGTATATAGGAATACAATCAATTTTTGTACATTGATTTTGTATCCTGCAACTGTACTGTATTTGTTTATTGTTTCTAATAGCTTTTTGGTGGAATCTTTAGGGTTTCCTATATAAAGAATCATGCCACCTGCAAAAAGTTAAATTTGACTTCTTCATTCCCAATTTGGATACCTTTTATTTCTTAGTTTCTGTTGTTGTTTTTTTAAATGTTGAATCATCAAAAGAATCTTCCACAAAGAAAACACCAAGTTCAGATGGTTTCACTGGTGAATTCTAACATTTAAGGAAAAAATATTGTCAATTGTACATAAACTTTCAGACTATGTAGGATAAGGAACACTTTTCAGCTAGTCTTATGTGGCTGGCATAATGCTGAATAACACCAAAATTTGACATTAGAAGAAATTAGAAATTTAGACTAAAATCTCTAAAAATATAGATTTAAATATTCATAAGAAAATATTAGCAACTAACATAACAATAATATATAAAAGAATAAATTCACCAGTAAAAACTGTAGTTTCTAAGAATGCAAAAAAGTGCAAGATTTGTTTAAAAATGAAAGTCACTCAAGACTAATCACCACATTAACAGAACAAAATAAAGGTGAAAAAAAACCTCAAATTTTCTCAGTGGATGCAGAATAAAACATTTGACCAAATGCAATACCTGTCAGTTTTAAAAAAAGAAAAGAAAAGAAAAAGATGAAGGTGGAAAACATCTTAGAGAACTAGGAAGAAGAGCAAAGTTTTAAGTCCAATAAAGGGGGAGAAAAACTATAGCTAACAGAAATAATTATTGGTGAAATATAGAATATGCTTTCATTAATGTCTGGAACAAGGTAAGGGAGTTAATACTCAGCATTTATATTGAACATTGTAGTAGTTCTATCTAGTGTAAATGGGTAAGATAAAGAAATTAAAAGCTTAAAGTCTGCATAGTAAGAAGTAAAGTTTCACTATTAACAAATGACACAATTTACTGTACAAAAAATTCTCAGGGATATATGAAACAACTACTTGAATCAATAAATGAATTTAGCACATCACAGGCAAAAGTCAATTATATTTATAATTACTAGCAGCAAATAATTAAAAATGAAAATAGAAATTTCCTGTACAATAGTTTTAAAAACATAATATAAAATTAACACAAGATATTCTGTATCACTGCATGTATACTATAAATCATTATAAAAATAAAATGAAAAAATGAATCAATGAAAAGACATACCATGTTTTTTGATTGGAATATTCAATATTGTTAGGATGTGAAGTCAAATCTCCCCTAATCAATCTATGGATTCAAAATAATTTATGTCATAATCATAGCAGATGTTGTAACAGAAATTAACAAGATGATTTAAAAACGTATATGGAAATGCAAATAACATTGAGTAGACAGAAAAACAAACAAAAAAACTTGGAAAAGAATAATAAAGGTAGAAGCCTCATAATACCTGACTTCACTACATAATTTAGAGCAATAGTAATCAAGAGATTGTAATATTGGCATAAGACAAGTCAAATCTTGAATTAAACAAAATAATGATTCTGAAATACACACACACACATATATGGATATTTGGTTCTTTCCAAAGGGGTTACATTTACTAACATGGGAAAAGGAACTGTTTCCAATAAATGATGTTGGACCAACTGGCTATCCATATGTAAAAAGAAAAAAGAGAGGAGAAGAAATGAAAAGAATCACACCATCATATGTCATGTATAAAATTCATTTGAGATAGATTATAGAGTTTAACAAATATGTCAAAACGATAAAGATTCTAAAGAAAAACATAGGAGAATAATTTTGCCACTTTGGGTTAGTAAGTGTTTATTAAACAGGACACAGGGGCCGGCCGAGTGGCGCAATGGTTAAGAGCTGGCTTGGGACGCCAGAGGGCACCGGTTCGGATCCCACATACGCGGGCCAGTGCCACTGCCCTCTACAGTTAAGATGCTGAACAACAGCTCAACCTGGGGCTGGGTTGCCGTGAGTCGCCGGCGACGGCTAGGCTGCAGCCCCTGTGGCAGTGGGTTGCCATGGGCTATCATGTGTAGCCGGCAGCCAGCATGAGCGGCCAGCAGCTGCAGTGAGTGGCCATCTGGAAGCCGGCAACTGATCTGCCTCACCCGGGAAGAGCGCAAAGATGGTGCCAACCAGTGAAGCAACATCCTCTACAACTAGACCAAAGAACAAAACAACAGCAACTTGTCAGTTCCCCTTCCCCCAATTCCCCAGCACTGCTCCCATCCCCCCAATTCCCCAATAAAAAATCTTTAAAAAAAAACAAACAACAACAACAAAAAAACAGGACACAGAAACTAATAACTAAAGAAAATTGATAAAACAGATTTTGTCAAAATTAAAAACTGCTCACCAAAAGACATCAATAACAGGCAAGGCAAAGAAAGACCCAGAGAGAATATTGGAAAGTCATATCTCATAAAAGACTTGAACCCAGGATATAAGTACTCTTATAACTTGGAAAAAGAATCCAGTAAATAAATAGACAAAGTATTTACATAGGCCAGTACAGAGATATAAAAATGTCCAATGACACATAAATGCTCAATAATTTTGGTTTCCAAGGAAAATAAAAATAGAATCACAATGAGATACCATTAGACATATCCTAGAATGATTAAAATCAGGGTACACAAGACTGCTGGTGGTAGCGTAAAATAATACAACTCCTTTGGGAAAAGATAGTTTCTTTAAAAGTTAAATATTCATCTATGTATGGCCCAACAATTACATTCCTAGGAATCTGCAGAGAGAAATAAAAACCTGTTCATAAAAATCATATAATATTTATTGTATCTTGATTCACAATAACCAGCAAACATAAATGTCTATTAAAAGGGGACTGAATAAACCAATAGTGGTATATTTATTTCATGAACTACTATTCAGGGATAAAGAGAATGAACTACTAATACATACAACTACATCAATAACTCTGAGAGTCATTACGTTGAGTGAAAGATGTTGAGCATCAAAATATATAGATTATTTTACTCAATTTACATAATAATCTAATTTAAGGAAACCTAATCTATGAAGAAAAATATCAGAGTGGTTGTTTTTAGGGAAGATTGAGTCACAAAAAACACAAGGGACCCTTATCTCATATGAAATATTATGTACCTTGATAGGGATGTGGGCCAACAGAGGTGTAACTCACCTCTAAATTCTAAAAATCTAAAAACTCACTGAATTATAAATTTAAGATTTGTACACTTCACTAGATGTCAATTTTATCTCAAAAAAGAAGTTGTACACAAATGCTGACTCTCATTAATAACTTTGCTTTCACAGTGATATGGGCTAGAAAAGCTGAAACAACTTCTGTGTCTTCTAAACTTAAGCAAAAGAACACCCATTGAGAACAATGGAAGCCAGTTTTATCGCCATTATGAAGGTACAAATATGGAAATGGCAACAACTAGAATGCACCCACTCTCATTGGATTGAAATTAGAGATACTTATGAAATTATGGATGTATATGAAGATGTAGAAATAAGTTCAATATATGCTATATATATATATATATATATATTAAACTATTAAAATTATGTTGATGGGAACCATTTTGAACATCTCTTGTAATTGCAGAACTTAAATGTGACTTGTATTTATCTTTTGTTATTGGTATATATTGAGTATTACAATTTTAATAGAGTTTTTTCCTTTCTTAAAATGTGTATACTTTTTTTGGCCCCCTTCGTACATCTATAAAAGCTCTCTCTGATATGAGAAGGCTTAGAAGCAATAGCACACCCATAGTAGTGAGCATACTTAGAACCTAGATCTTGCTTTGTACATACCATTCAACATAAAAAAGAACCAAGGATCTTTGTAGAAACGCTTGATGCTAGCTCTGGGGGAGGAAAAGGTCTAGATGAGCCTGGGTCATCTTATACCAGAAGTAAAACAGTGTTCAAAGAATTAAAGGGATATAGCAAAATGACATGGAAACCTTCATGAAAGAACTTTTCTACTAGCCAAATCTGGGATCATTTAAGCAATAAAATAAATAAGAAGAATAATAAATTATCAACTATTTCAGAAAATAAGCATCAATGAGTCCAGAGGGATATTTTTCTAAATGAATAAATTAACAGAAGGGAAGGGAAAACTCTCCATTTTAATAGAGTGTCAACTAATATATAAAGAATAATGGAATTTAAAAATTGTCAATTGATGCTTAAATCAGTGACTGGAAATTTGATGAGAATCAGATATTAATATTATATCAAAGTATTTTCCTGCATATTGCTAGTATGGAGACATCACCATAACTAACTGACAAAACTAACATGGCCCAATATCAGGATGAACTGGCATTATGTGCCTTCTGATGTAAAGTATTAGGAAGGTCAGACCACCTCTTCAGTGGTGCCCCTGCCATAATATGAATCCAATTATGAGGAAACCTCAGACAACCTCAAATTCAGGAATATTCATCAAAACAAAATCTATGATCTTCAAAAAAATTTAGATCAAAAACAAAAATAAAGCTGAGGAGTTATTTCATATGAAAAGGGCTAAAGAGACATACAGTTAAATCCTAAAGGTGATCATAGATTATATCTTGGACCAGGAAAAAAAGTATTTAGGGGTAGTAAAGATCATGGTGGTCAAAAAATTCTTACACAAACAAACACACATAGTGAATAAGAAACAAATGGAAAAATGGAAACAGTTGGTGCATCTGGGGAGGTATAAAGCAGCTCCTTGTTTTATTTGTGCAATTCTCTGTAATTTTGAAATATCAAAGTAAAAAGAAACAAATAATCTTTCTAAAGAACTTAGAAGACTTCTACAAAAGTGGCTGATAAGTTTAAAACTGTAGCTGGCTGATGGATGGGGCTGATTACTCAGGAGAGTGGATTTTTTATAGAAGGGTTGTCTTTTTCTTGAGCAGTTACTTCTGTGTGATACAATCAGAGCAATTTCAAGAGGACTCACAATAACGATCCCTACGCTGCCTGGGCATTATGTTCATGTTAACTACAAATTGGCTTTCACTACAAATAGCAAATCCTTTCATTCAAAAGTCTGCTTCAAAGCAATTCTTCACACCCAGTTGACTACTCTGCACCCCAATTTCCTAAAATAATTAGGTCATCTGTAAACTTTAACTATTATTTTTCCCCAGCTCTTCCCTCATATCTTTATATCACACTCAAGATACTCTGTGCCATCTACTATCCTGAACTACTTTCTGCCTTAGAAGAAAAGTTGTTCCTTTTTCCATTCATCTTCATTCTTTCCCAGAACAATCCTTTTCCTCGTCTACTGCTCTCTCATCCTGCCTGACCTAATAAGAAATCTCACTCTATCACATTGTCAAGAAGCTTCCAATCTTCTCTCTTCCTTTTGCATCTTTATTTTAGCTTTCAGTTCTATTGATAACTTTTCCACATGTGTGTATATATATGAGACACACACACACACACACACACACAAACACACACACACCACATATACATAATCTCCCCCTCCACGCAGTAATTTGGGATATATTACTCATCCTGGTCAAGGTGATCCTTTAAGAAGCCCTCACACCATTCTCAAATTCTGTACCCCAAAGTAAGTTCTTTCTAGTGTCCCTCCCACCCTGTGCTTAATTTTCCCATATGTACCTAGTGTCATTTTCCAGAGTCATGGAAAAGAGCGTGTGGATAAGTGAGAATTTCAGTTGTGTCTGAGGATTCCAGGAGTTCAGTTCAAATTGAATGAACATAAATGTTCACTCAGGTATATAACTAAACCTGCCTGCATTTGAATAAAGAAAAATCTTGACATCTATAGGACAGTGTAGGAAAGATTTAGATTAACAACAGTGATTATGAGGAAAAACATAGATTGCATTTGAAGTTGACTACAAACTAAATATAAGAAGACAGTCTGATGAACTGTGAAAGTAAACCAATACATGCTTTAGTTACTTTAACAGAAGAATATTTTCAGCAGCAGATATTGACAATTGGGAAACAGGAACAGGAAGACAAGAGTTCTAAAACAATGCCTTAGAAAGGATGATCGTAGTAATGGAGAATGTTATACTTGGAGAAGAGAAGGTTTGGGAGACTCTCAAATATCTGAGGACTGTGCTATGGAAGATGGCTCAGACTGCTCTGTAATCCCATAGTGGAGAAAAATGACCAAAGTAAAGAACTTATGGTGAAGCAAATTCTGGTTTACTATAACAAAGAACTAAAAATAATTGGTTGATGGTCACTTCCATGGGAATCCTTGGAATATGGAATTGGAAGAGATAAGCAAGAAATGGATCAGTGGCTGTAAAATCTGTCTAAACAACAGCACCAACTGGGAAGCTAGTCAAATGTACACAAGTCAAGACTCTACATTCCTAAGATTTAATAGATATAGGATTGGGCACAGGCATCACTATGTTTGAAAATTCTTTCCAGATGAATCCAATATACCACTGCCAAAGCCAAGGATCACTGGATAAGATCGTTTCCAGGGTCCAATAAAACTTCAGGGATATTTAACTAGACTGAATTTTTATTTTAAAGATGCAAATGTATCATAGAACTGCATTCTGTTTACCATAGTTATCTTCTGCGGTTGCTGAGCATAAAGATAAATCAATAAAACTGCCTTTCTCTGGTCCATTTTCTACAGTTGTTCTATTCCAAAATTGTGATTCCATTTACTTAAATGAATCACAATTGTTGCCATAACTCATCCAATTCTCTAGCTTATAATGGCTGCTTCATTTCTGAAGTTTCTTTATCCCAGTGCTCTTCAGCAATGTACTTTCTGGTTTTGTATATTCTTTGAAGAATACTGTTTTTCTGGCTCAGTGTATCTCTGTTAATACCATTCAATGTGGCTGAATCCTTAACCACCTGGCATTCCCAAACTTCCATTTCTAGGTCAGTCATAAACCCTTTTAGTTGAACAAACAGGAATATCTGGAAGACATCTCTAGTGATAAAGATTTTCCCCATCTATAATGAAGACTTTTTAGTGGATTTTCAAAATTTTATTCAAATATCCAACATTTTTACTGTCAACAAGGCCCTGATGATTTATCAACTCACTTATGCTCTGTAATTATCTCCTGCTACTCTTACCATCACCTACTCTATTCTATGTCCAGGGGCTTTCTTTCTTTTCCTCTTGCTTACCAAGACCACTTCTCTTTAGAATCACTGCTCTTGTTCCCTCTAACTTCTGCACTCTTACTACAAAACTATGGAACATTCTCCTACATTTATTTCTAAAACCAAATGTCACCCCATCAAAGATGTCACCCTTCAGCAACCTAACTCTCTTGTGCTTTTATGTTTCTATCCATTTCACTGATCATTTCATGCCATAATTTTAATTTATTTGTCTGTTTCTTTTCATCTTCTTCTACCTAACACGTAAGTTCTATAAGGGCAGAGACACAATTGGTTTTGATTACTGGTTTATCCCCAGTGTCTATCTCAGTGTCTCACACATAACAGGTGCTTGGTAAATATTTGTTGAATGAAAGAGTAAGTGAAAGAATGGATAACAGGGGAATTTTATTCCCAGGAATTGCAATTTACTAGTCAATCAAAAACTGATGGTAGAACTAAATCTGGGGTGTCCAGAACTCCTGCTTTTTTCTGTACTGAGGCCACTGGTTGCAGAGTAGAGAGTCAATACAAGGTGACGGGAAAAGGATTTGAGGGTTAGCAAAATGAAGCTTTAGATGCTTATTTTTAGTGATGGTTGTAAAAATGTGTACTAGTTAATTTAACTCACAATGGAATACACAAGGGAGCCATTACAAACAAGAATGGAGGCATGCAAAACTACAAGAAGAGATGCAATTTCCAGACCATGCAAAACAAAGGTACATGCTGCACATCGTTATACTTTCAAGGTAGAATTATTATCTTGGCTTTCACAAAGTATTTCCCTAAAACAATAAACATATTCAATAATCAGTTCCATTTAATTACTGGGTCATATACTTAACTGATATACTCTAATTTCCGTCCTGTTAAATGTAACAAATCTCTGGTATGAAATAATATTAACAATCAACATAAAAATAGTGAGCACATTAGTGTAATTTTACATTCTGCATAGATTTTTTAACAGTTTAGCTCAACCTATAATTAAAGCTTGCCTTAGAAATATGAATGTTTGCATACATAAGTGGTTTGAGTTTAAAACAGCTACCCTTACAAATACATTGTAAAGATACATTTATCAAGTGAACTTGGTTTCAAATTTCTCTGGAGGATGCATTCTAAAAAAAAAAAAAAAAAGAGCCAGCAAAAGTCTCCATTTGTGCATGAAATTTTCAACATTGCTGCTGTATGACATTTAACAATGCCAGTTAACCCATTTAGTTTCTAGGCTCTCTCCTAATCTTTTCCATACCGCTGTGTTGACAACACAAAAATCTGCTTTGATCAAATGCCTTGTTGTTTCCTATATGGTAAAGTCCTATATCAAGTCTAAAATAAGTCAATATAAGTTTGACTTACTTGTTGACACTCATTACCAAATTATGTTTAAACTGGAATTATATGACAATTAGTATATACATAAATGAAATTGATATGAACAAAGAACTTACATAATCAAATATCGCTGAGTATATTAAGTCACTCGTACTTAAAAACAAAATGCAACAGTTTAGCTAAATAACCAGAGCACGAAAAAGAAGGAAAGAAAGAAGAAGAAAACAAAGTGGAGAACCTTGAAAAGATGAATTCTCACTGTAACCTGGAGCAAAAATGTAGATGAGAAGATAAATTATGATACCAAACCAAGTGCAAAATTATTAAAGCCCATGACACATTTTTAAATAATGGAATATAAAATTTCCTAAGACTTTAAATTTATTCTACTGTAACTCTTTTGCCAGAAGTGTAATAGCTAGTGAGAGAGAGAGAGAGAGAGAGAGAGAGAGAGAGAGAGAGAGAGAGAGAGACATAGATTTACATATATTGTATTGATAATAGGGCAGAAATGAGTCAGTTGGAGGACATGAAGATTAGACACCTATTTTAAGTCCTATTGTAAGTTTAACTTTTCTGAGTCTCAGTCACTTCATCTTTAAAATGGTGTTAATAATTTCTGTCCTACATATGTCCCGAGGTTAATTTTAGAGCCTAATGAAATTGAATAAGGAAAGGCTTTGTGGCTGCAAAGTCATGAAGGGTCGATAAGCCAATTCTTTGGTTTTCTGTCTCTCCTCACTCATCTCATTCTAACTGATGAGCATAGAGAATCACATTTTACATAAAGCAGGACTGTCATAGCAACATGCATGGCTTTAACCACATTATTTTCCTGCCCTCACGATCCATGGCTGATTCTAGCATTCACATATCAGTATGGCAACTAATCCCAGGCCAGCTACTTCTGTTTAAGATACATGAGATATTTTTCTTCAAATTGTTTTCTGAGCCACTTTCAGGGTCTGCAAGATGATACCTAATGTCCTGTAAATTGCTGTACATTGACTTTAACAAGTAATACACAAAATTTTTTTGGTGGGGGGAATGAAGTTTTAGGTTTACAGAAAAAGCAAACAGAAAGTAAAAAGTTCTCATATATTCTCCAGTTTTCCCTACTGTTAATATCTCTCATTAATATAGTACATTTGCTAAAATGGATGCACCAACATTGACATATTATTATTAACTAAGGTCCACAGTTTACAGTAGGGTTCACTCCTGGTGTTGAAAACATATGGGTTTTGACAAATGTATACTGACATGTATCCACCATCATACTATGATACAGGATGGTTTCACTCCCCTAAAAATTCTCTGTGCTCCACCTACTTGTCCCTCCCTCATCCTCCTCCCTTCTCCAGCCACTTATCTTTTTACTCTTTCTATAGTTTTGCCTTTTCCCGAATGTCACATAGTTGGAAGCATACCGTCTGAAGCCTCTTCTGTTTGTTTTTTACATAACAATATGGATTTCAGTTTCTTCTATGTGTTTCGTTGCTTGATAGCGTATCCTTTTTTTTAGCACTGAATAATATTCTATTGTATAAATATAACACAGTTTGTTTATCCATTCACTAATTGAAGGGCACCTTGGTTACTCCTAATTTTGGGCAATTATGAATAAATAAAGCTTCTATAAACATCCACGTGCAGTTTTTTGTGTGGGCATAAGTTTATAACACATTTGGGTAAGTACCAAAGGATAGGATTGCTGGATCATATGGTAAGAGTATGTTTAGCTTTGTAAGAAACTGCCAAACTATCTTCAAATGTGGTCATACCATTCTCTCCAGCAAAGAATGAGAATTCCTTTTGTTCTATATCCTCATCAGCATTTGGTGCTGTCAGTGTTTTGGATTTAGGCCATTCTAATAGGTATGTAGTAATACCTTATTGTTGTTTTAATTTTCAGTTTCCTAATGACATATGATGGTGAGCATGTGTTCATATAGTTGTTTCACATCTGTAGATCTTTTTTTTTTATAGTGTTTGTTAAGGTATTTGATCCATTTAAAAAATTGGATTGTTTGTTTTCTTATCTTATCAATAAGTTTAAAAGTTCATTGTATATTTTGGATAATATTACTTTATGAAATACGTCTTTTGCAAATATTTTCTCCCAGTTTGTGGCTTATATTTTCAATCTCTTAATGCATTGAATTTTTATTCAGAAAAACACTTTCCTCTAAGTGAAACATCAAATGGAAACATTCATTGAATGTGTCTGGCATTGTGCAAAGGAAGTAATGCTGAATGAGACAATCTTTGCATTCAAGAAGCCCAGAATGCAAGGAGAGGGGTAGAAAAAAGAAGAAGAAGAAGAAAGGATGATTACTCCATTGTGTATGTTATGACACGGCTCATAAAGGTGGAGCATTTGGAGTGAACTTAACAAGTCATAGAGAATCATTCAAGACCTCTTAGAGGAGATATCTCAGGTCTGACTTTCAACATAGGTTATATAGTGAGGAAAAGTCTTTGCACAAAAAGGGGGCATTTTGAGAGCAGGTATAGGCAAGAGAAATAGCGTGGTTTGTGAAGGATACCATAAGCCTTTTGGTGTTTGAGTCAGGGAATGATAAGAGGTGAGGCTGATGAGATTAGGTGGAATTAGATTGTGGAGCCCCTTGTCTTCCCCATTAAAGAATCTGGAATGAATCTAAGAGGTGATAAACGGGAATATATGGAGAAAATTAAACCCTAAATAAAATTGGAATTCTGTGATTAAGAAAGAACGGCAGAGAGAATAAAGCCTAGTTAACAAATAATATCTGCCACTGAACTATAAGATATTTATATAAAGTCAATTGTAATCAAAAGCAAGGTCATGTGTGCCTCTTTTGCGGGAACAGATCTGATTTTCAAACAAGACAGTTGGGGTCTTAAGGAATATGCATGCATTCACCAGCAGAGCACAGATGTTGACTTAGGCAAACAACATGAAAAGAAAAGAAAAAAACAAGTAATCATATACAATCGATAACCTGGCAAGGAGGCAACAAGTCCAGTGAGAGGATGGATTTTCCTCACTAGCTGTTGAAAACAAGTCCTAGTGGCTAACGTATATGAAAATGTCTCAGTTTTACATGCAGTTCTGTCTTCACGATGTGAATCAACGGTGACCATACTAGTAATTCATTTTTATTTATTACATTATTATATTTTGTAAAACTCCAAGTTAACTGCAGAGGATATCTCCCAAGCTTTCCAAGATGACTAAGCTGAAGAGATAAATTTGCATTTTGAAGAGTCAAGGCATTTCTGCCAAGGCTCACCTTCACTGGGTAGCTCACTGACCTAAGGATTGTTCATTTCAATGTGCTTAAGAGCATCAGAAATTATAATTTGGTCTCATGAAATACCTTAGCTGAGCTAAGCTCCTACCAGGCTGGAGAAAGCTGGAAGAAGCGTTGCTTCCACTCTAACAACAAGAAAAAACCAGATTACACAATCACAAGTTTTCTTAAATCCATCAGAAATCCAGTGTTGCATGGCAATACAGTGGTATCTACAGGAACATAGCAGTTTCTCGGAAGAGATAGGGCATGAGCCCAGGAACACCTGCTGCAGACCATGGGGGAAGATATGCCAGGTGCCATAAAAACGCCAAGAATTCAGCTACATTTTAAGCACATGTCTAAAGGCTGAGTACAGGCTAGCACAAGAGCACAAGAGAATGAGACTCCTGGGAGCCACAGACACACAGGTGCTTCATTCACATTCACAAGTGTTTCACAAACCTCCACTGAGTGAGTATTCACCACAGACTGGGACCAGGCAAGAGGCCCTGGAGATCGTGCCTGGAAAGACAATTTGGCAGTTTCTTAGAAAGTTAAACATACACTTCTAATACAACTGAACAATCCCGCTCCTAAACACTTTCCCAAGAGAAATGAATACTTTATTCACACAATATCCTCCATGTGAATCTTTATAGTGGTTTTATTCATAACTACCAAAAACTGGAAACAGCCTCAAGATCCATCAAAGAGTGAATGGATAAACAAATTGTGATGCATCCATATAATGGAATATTAGTAACAAAAATAAAATTCTGATACACTTAATAACATGGATAAATATCACATTCAAGATAAGTTCAAGAAAGGAGAATGGAAAAGCTACACACTGAAACAATTTCATTTACATTACATTCTAAACAGACAAATACAGGGATAGAAAGCAGATCAGTGCTTTCCATAGCCTGGGGTGGGTTAGGGTTTAACTTCAAAGAAGCATGGATAACTTTTTTGAAGAGCTAAAACTATTCTGTTTTAATTGCATTGGTGGTTACAGGAATGTATGTATGCATTTGTTAAGAATCATAGAGTTGGGGAGGGGGGTTGTCACCTCGAGGGGTAAAAAGAATAACTATTGCACTGTGTTGTATAGCTGAAACTAATTCTAAAAAATGTGTATTTCATAATAAAAATAATTTAATTTAAAAAAAAGAATCATAGAGTTGTGCACTAACAAAGGCGAGTTTTACTGTTTGCAAATCATAACATAATAAAATAGAATAACATAATGAAGTCTCTCCCTCTTACAAACTGAACTGTCATCCTTGGCTTGATGAGTGATAAGAGAAGCCTGCAAAACAATTTGAGTTTCAGGAGTCAACCAAACACCAGTGTTATAGTTCTCATTATAATTCTGCTCTTTCTTCTTTAAAACTTCTGCAAATGGCTGAACAGTATACTTTGGAAAGCTCAATTCAAAACAGCAAGTTGAATCGGTTGGAAATGCATTTTAGGCCTATATATTTAAATTTGCAGCTATATTCTAAAAATACTCTAAATAAAATGCAAAATATCCCAAACAAAATATTACATATTGTTTATAACAAAAGGAAGAAGAATTTTATACTAGATTTTAATCAGTCTGCTATTTTTAGGGCAAATAAGACCTTGAATAAGTACTACCATGTAATTTTAGAAAATATTTTTTCATTCCAGTAAGATAATGTAAAATAAAATTCAAGCCAAAAATAGTGTGTGTGTGTGTGTGTTGATTCAATTATATTTTCATAAGCTGCTAAATCAGACAATATCTCGACTGCCAGTTAAAATTGCTGTGAAATGCAAAAATAGTCAATGCCCTTGGCCTCCTCACAAACAGGCACATATGCCATCCATACATTTTTTCTTGATTATTATTTGCATGAAGCAATGCATCTAGACCTGCAACTATGAGTGAGAAGAAAATAAAGATTTAAATAACCTTTCTGTACAAACACTGCAGAAAACAGTGAGTATCTTTGTCCCTTGTCTGGCACAAGGAAATACCATAGTCCACCTGAAAGCACAGATGTCATATGGGGAGCCCTTGCTCTTTCCACAATGTCTGACTACTTGGCTGACTCTTCCAGAAGCAGTTGGTGAAACTAGCAGCTCCTGAACTGCCTTGAGGGCTGTCATATGCTTTGGTGGTTGCTGAATTAGTGGCCTTCTCAGCAACCCTGATCCCAAATTCTTTAGTTTGCTTAGATTGTCAAGCTACATGAATAAATGAATGGAAATGAAATAAAATTAATTTTATGATTTCAGCAGTCTCATGAAATGAAATGACAACCATTCCCAGATTTGGTATTTTGTGACTGGTGTGTCAGAGAGCCAAATAATTGAAAGCGAATCATTTGTTTAGCTATTTAATGTAATCAGAGCCATTTCTTTGATTGCTCATTTATTGGACAGGCACAGTATGCCTACCACTGTGTACGCACTGAATATACATCAATGAACAAGGCATGGACCTTGTGCTCAAGAACTGAAAGTTTAACAAGAAGACAAATACATACTATTGATGCCTTGCTGCCTAGTGAAGTTTTATAGATATGTGAAGAGTAGGACAAGAAACACACAAAAGAAGGTAACAAAACCTTCTTTACGCATTGGGAAAAGTTTCACAGAGGTTAGATATAATTGATCTGAGTCTTAAGAATAAATATAAATTTGCCAGGTGGAGAAAGAGAAAAAAGGCATTTCAAGGAGAAGAAACAGCATGTGGAAAAGCAAATAGGGAAGGAGATGATGTGCTAAAGAATGGTGAAACCTTAGGAATAACTAAAGAGAAATGCATTAAGGACAGTTACAGGATATAAGATTGAAGAGTTTGATATAGATTAAATTTAAAAATATTGTATATGTCTATCCTAGACATTGCTCTTTTGTTCTAAGGCATAGATAACCCTAAATAGATAAACTGAGGGAAGGGTAAAAAGAAATCTCTTCAACTATAAGAAAAGAAAACAGAGTACAGCCAGATATCATATGTACTAGAAAACTCAGGGAAATATATGTGTTCTGTTCAGTGGTCAATGAATACATGATCTCTCATTCCTGCTTTTTTTCTTTATTTACTCCATTAATCTCCTTTTTTTGTTTGTTTGTTCATTTATTCTGTTCTTCAGATTCCACATGTAAGTGAGATCATATGGTATTTGTCTTCTCAGTCTGACTTATTTCACTTAGCATAATACCCTCTAGGACCATCCATATTGATGCAAATGGTAAGATTCCATTCATTTTCCATTGCCAAGTAATATTCCATTGTGTATATGTACCACACCTTCTTTTTCAAATTGTCTATTGATGGGCACTTGGGTTGCTTCCATATCTTGGCTATTATAAATAGTGCTTCGATCAACATAGGAGTGCATATATCTTTTCAAATTAATTTTGGATTTCTTTGGGTAAATACACAGGAGTGAAATTGCTGGGTCATAAGGTAGTTCTATTTTTAATTTTTTGAGGCACTTTCAAACCGTTTTCCATAGTGGCTGCATCAATTTGCAATCCCACCAATAGTGTACAAAGGTTCCCTTTCCTCTGCATCCTCTCCAACACTTCTTGTTGTTTTTTTTATTTATTGATGATAGCTATCCTGACAGGTGTGAGGTGATATCTCATTGTGGTTTTAATTTGCATTTCACTGATGATTAGTGACATTGAACATCTTTTCATATGTCTATTGGCCATTTGTATGTCCTGCTAAGAGAAATGTCTATACAGGTCCTCTGCCCATTTTTTAATTGGATTGTTTTATTTTGTTTTGTTTTTTGTTTGTTTGTTTTGTTTTTGGTGTTGAGTTAAATGAGTTCTTCATAAATTTTGGAAATTAACTCCCTATCAGATGTATCATTGGCGAATATCTTCTCCCATTCAGTAGGTTGTCTTTTCATTGTGTTGGTTTCCTTTGCTGTGCTCCATCATTCTCTTTCGATAGACACTCTCCCTTTGGACAGTCACCATTTTTTGATATGTTCTTAAAATGAGCAGCTCAGTTCTGAAATTTAGATTAACTTTATCTCAGGTCCACCCTTCTCACCCCATTATTTAATACAGTATATTTGCCATTCTGTGGTCCTTTTCAATTTGAATACTCAAGGCAGCCTTCAGCACAGGAATTTCTTTTTTGTTTTTTTGGTTGTTAAATTTTTATCTCCATCCTTTATCCTAAACACCCATTCGATATTATTGGAATCTCTGGATCAATTCTCTGTATATCACAACTCTTTTCCCTTACATTATATATCTTTGTTGGCATTTTCATTTGAGAGGATTGCTTAAGTCAATTTTCTATTGACTCATTAACTTTTCAGCTGTGTCCATTCTATGAAGTCCATCTATTGACATATTTCTCCTCCTCCACCTCCTTCTCCTTTGCCTTCTCCTCCTCTTCCCAGTGAATATTCATCAGGTTAAGCTATGCTATGTTGTGGTAATAAATTAAACCTGACATTTTAGTGGCTAAACATTTACTGTTGACTCAGTAAGTGCTGACAGTCAGGGGACCTTCTTTCATTTTGAAAATATGAAATCAGACACATGTAGCTTTCAAGCTTGTAATGGCAGGAGAAGAGAGGCTGAATGAGTGCATGGAATACCATTAAGAACCAGGCTACGTAAGTTACACTAACATCCCATTGTGGCACAGTTATTCAATCTAAATGCCAGGGGGTTCAGAGAATGAGTTCAGAAAAAGGAAAATAAAAAAATACTTGAAAAAACACATACACACAGTTTGTTTCTGCTAAAATTTTAATCTCTAAAATATCTATAGGTGATAGCATTGGGAATATTGCTTAGATATTACTTTCACTCATCTAAAGTTATTTCTTGTATTCACTATTATTGTCTCTGCTGCAGGATCTCATTGTAATTGATATACATAACCTTCTTTTATACTGATTATTCTAGATACTGCTCATTCTCAGCCAACAATTCTGCTGATCTAGAAGTCCAGATCTTCATCCTTTGGTGAGATGACTCAGCTCTTCATTCTAGTTGTCTTGCCTTTCCAGACCATGCTCACTGCAATTGCCCACCTATATTTGTCACCAGGCATGGAGAATCAAGAGGAACCTCAGCACATCCCTGATTTCAGACACACTCCTCCCTACCTCTGTCACCCTTTCACCTCCATGTGACAAGTCAATTACTTCTGCTAGAATAGCAACTCCTTTCTTTCTCTGCTAGTCCATTGCCACAGGAGTGAACAAAATATGGCAAATAGAGCTCTATGCTTAATGAACCCATGGTGTCCCCTAGGAGAAGCACCTTCCCTCCAGAACTGGCACTCTAGTCAGGCAGAGCCTGAAGTTTGGAGAAAAGGTGGTAAACATTATCCAAGTAAGTCAATGACATTCAGTGGTGGTGAAAGGCATGTATTCCTACTTCTATTCTGAGAGACATCTATTCTACTTTTGAGGATACAGTACCACTTAATAGGTGTTGTGTAAACTCCAATCCCACAAGGATTCATTTCAAAGAGCTCAATTCAGATGTATCTTGTATGAAGTCATGCTAATGTTCTGGCAGGAAACAGTTTCTGAATGATGCAGTATAATATAGGACCAATGGATTTCATGGTCCTATATTTTTATGCCTCTTTCACTGTCCAATAGGTCCATTACCCAAGATCATGTTATGAAAATATCATGATCAGAAATATTTTGTGAGCCTGAGACAGTGAAGTTAGTTGAGATGTTGAAGCCAAACCCATACCCAGAAAGCATATCAACCTCAGTAAAGACAAAGCTCTTGCTACATCAGGTGACCTGATGTGATCAGCTTGCCACTACGTAGTTGGTTACCATCCTCAAGGAATTAATTATGCCACACTGAGGATTCAGTGGCAGTCTCTGATCTTGACAGGTCTTGTATTCACCATTAACAGAGGCTACATCCCTAGGAAGTCTAGGTGAGGGGAAGCACGTGTTGTTATTCCAATGCATAGTCTTCACCCATGAAACCATAATTAACCCATTCATTGAACTGTTTTAAAAGTGATAAAGTAGCCAGGAAAAAGGCTGCCTGACCGCCACTGGAAAATGTGTTATATCCATTTGTAGGTTGTTGCTTTCTCTATAGTATTTGCTTTCTTTTGAGCATTATATTAGTTATCTAGTGTTGTGTAACAAATTACCCCAAAATTTAGCAGCTTAAAACCACATTTATTTTGTGAAAGTTTATGTGGGGACATAAGCTGCTATGTTGTGAGTTTTCCTATTGAGAAGTCCACATGGCATGGAACTGATGTCTCTGGTCAACAGGCAGCAAGTGCCTGAGGCATTGAACACTACATGCCCATTTGTTCCTATAGACCCAGAAATTTTAGGGGAATTTTGATAGTAAATGGTTTAAAGTGCATCTACGCTATGTTCCTTTCCCACATACTTGCCCACTCTTTGCCTATAAGACTTGTTGGGGCAGTGAATTCAACCCTGCTTCTATCCCAATCAGATTCTGCTCTCATTTTCAGCTCATTCTGCTTTCTGCCTGTAGGAGATAATGGTCTCTTAAATGTTACTACAGATAGCTTCTGTTTTTCACATCTTACCCTCAGGTGTTAATTACCTGACCTGAGCCCATAGTTTTTTCTTCTACATTTTAATGGCAGTTAACCAAACCAACAAACCACGTGATCTTTTTAAGCACCATTGCCCTCCTATCTCTTAAATGCTTGTTCTTTTCCATAAGCCGGTTGAGTTGGACAAGATAATGCCTCCCAAAGATGTCCACATCTTAATTCCCAGAATTTGTGGATATGTTAGTTTCCATGGCTAAATGGAATTTGCATATATGATTAGTTAAGGACACTGACATGGTGAGATTATTTTAGATAATCATGTAGGAACCAATCTAATCACATGAGTCCTTAAAAGCAGAGAGCCTTTCCGAGTTGGGGGTCACAGGGAAAGGAGGCTATGGGAGAATGGTCAGAGATGTTTTGCAGGTAGAAGGAAGCCAATGAATGCAGGTGGCCTCTAAAAAGCTGGAAAACGGCAAGGAATTGAGCCTCCACAGAGAACACCACAGACCTATTGATACCTGATAGCCTAGAGAGATCTATATTGGACTTCTAATCTACAGAACTCTCACATAACATATTTGTGTTTTTTTTTTGTTTTTTTTTTAAGATTTTTTTGGGGAATTGGGGGATGGGAACAGCGCTGGGGAATTGGGGGAAGGGGAACAGACAAGTTGCTGTCCTTTTGGACTTCAGTCTAGTTGTGGAGGACGTGGCTTCACTGGCCCAAGTTGGCACCATCATTGTGCTCTTCCCGGGCGAGGCACATCAGTCACCAGCTTCTGGACGGCCGCTCACTGCGGCTGCTGGCCGCTCACGCTGGCTGCTGGCTACATACGGTAGCCCATGGCAACCCACTGCCACAGGGACTGCAGCCTACGCCGTCGCCGGCAACTCAGGCAGCCCAGCTCCAGGTTGAGCTGTAGTTCAGCATCTTAGCTGTGGAGGGCAGTGTCACTGGCCCTCATATGTGGGATCCGAACCGGGGCCCTCTGGCATCCCAAACCAGTTCCTAACCATCGTGCCACTCGGCCGGCCAATTTGTGTTGTTTTAATTCACTAAGTTTGTGGTAATTTGTTAACAAAGGAATAGAAAGCTAATACACCAGTGCATACTATTTTACCTCGACTTCACTTTAAATTTCAGGTGAGAATGTAATTTTGATGTAAAAGTGTGCCAGGAATTATCTCTATCCACTTCAAAGGAATCATCTGTGATACATTCCTAGAAACAGTTTCTTTGCTAGTATTCCAATATGAGGACCTGTAGGACTAGTTCCAGTATAACTGTCTTAATTTAGGTTCTACTAGAAGCAGATATAAAAAATTATAATAATAATTAGAATGTAAGTAGTGAAATTGTAAAATGATCTCAGGAAACATCACTGGAGAGAGGACAAGTACCGTATTCCCCCATGTATAAGATGCATCCGTTTTCAAAAACTTTGGGGTCTAAAAACTGGGTGCGTCTTATACAGTGGTTGTAGATTTTTTTGACAGTGATGAGGAGTTGTATGAGTTTTATGATGAATAAAACTTGAGTTCAATAACTTTATGTAACTCATTTTTTTTTCAAATTTTGGGCCCCAAAATTAAGGTGTGTCTTATACATGGGAGCGTCTTATAGATGGGGAAATACAGTAATACAAAGAAAGGAAAAAAAGACAATAAAAAGTTCATTTCCACTGTGGGAACCTAGAGGTTAAACCTATAAAAGAATTAAGGAAAACAGAGAACTTCTTGCCCAAGGGACAAATGAGATGGGGTAATGGTCCATATATTACCATCAACCATTTGTTGAGGGATGCTCATACTGTAGGCTATCAATGCACTGGGACTTCTAGGCCAGGCTCTGGTGGTGAGGGACAACCCTGAGGCAAATCAGAGGTGCTGGCAGCTGAAAGTTGGGCAAGAGTGCAGGGATATGGTAGATGCTGATGGGGGGATAATGGGTCACTTACAATATCTGCTATGATCATCAGTTCATATCTCTTTCACTACAAGATATCTATCACACCTATGTTATATCCATGTCTTTTGCTATCATCTACTTAATATGGTTGTTATATCTCATCTGGCCCCCTCTAATAAGTTGGTAATCATTTTCTCTGATTCTACTCTTTCTTTTCCTCTCCTTCATTATTTATGTTACTTGCATTCTAAGAAAAATTTTTATTTATGCTCAGTTCTGCATAATTTTTTCATCATTCCATTGAAAGATTTGTAATCTGGCTCAAAAACACTACAAGATCTCAAACCTCTTTTTCCTCATAATTCTTTTGTTTCGGGTACATCCAGATCGTCACATATTTCCACAAACATTAGACATACAATATGGCATTTAACATATTTTTCTGATCCTATATTATATCATTCCTCTGCTACTTCTACTCATACTGCATTCTATCCCTGAGTTATTCTCCCTTTGCCGAATATATCACATGGTTTCACTCCTCCACATCTTTGCTCCTATAGTTTTTATGACTTGATTTATCTCATTCTTCAAGGCCCAATGCAATTGTCACTTATTGTATTACCATTTTTAATTTCCTAGATACAATGGATTATTCCCCACATCAGTGCTTCCATAGCATTGTTTATTTTTCTATGTGCCTAATTGATATTAAAGCTATTGTCTCTTATCTCTGCCAATAAATTGTGACCTTTTCAGGTCATGCATCTTCCTAAATACTTTACACATATTAGATGCCTAATAAATGGGTCTTTTGTAGCAGCCAATCATAGAATAAAATTAAATGGTCTACAAGATGGAATGAGAAGTGGTGTTAGAGAATGTAATTGTTTCATAAGAATAATATCCAATCAACCACTCTCAAAATTAAAGAATGCTTGCCTTTAGTAATATTTCAAAACATACTACCAAAGACAATGCATTAAAATAAATAAATATTAGAATGACCATTTTCTCATGACCTAACTCCCATTCTCTTTCTTAATCTTTTTGAGGTACTGAATATGGGTTTGATTTACTTTATTCTTAAAAGTCCTCTAAAAAAAAGGAATCTTTCTGAATACAATACAAATGGGTATCAATTTCCTATGGCAGAAAAATGATACTGAACTGCTAGTGATGACTTGGTTTACATACAACCTCTGTGAATGGTATGATTCAAACAGCATAGTCCAGACTCTGTCTTACATTTTTAAAATTACATTTGAAAACAAAACAGAACAAAACTTAAGTGGGTCCTACAACAAGCAATAAAATTGATTAAACTGATAGAATTAAGCCCATGTGGGAAAAGGTTAATGGAGTAAGAGGTGTTTATCAAAATACATACATACATACATACATACATACATACATACATACATACATACACAAATTAATAAAAAAAAGAAAGACCCATGGTTACTTATTAACTATCTAAAAGTAAATTAAGGCTTATTTATTAAGTTAAATGCTGACCAATTGATCTCTGAACAGCATAAAATGAGAATTCTAAAGTAAAATTTCTTTAGAATTTTCTAAGATATGTTACTATAATTATTGATTACAAGAATTATTCATTTGTCAAATAATAAAAAAATATGTGTTTTGGCACATTTAGCCTAGACACCTTTCAAAATTGCTTAAATTGATAGATTAGATATTTATCTGACTATAATTATGCGAATAGACCTAATAATGGTTTTCAAATTGTAAGTTTTTTTTAAATAAAATATTATTTGGCTTAGGTATCAGATTTCCAAAGTCACAGTGAAATGAAGGATTGAGCCATTAATAATTTTGTAAATGAATTGGTATAAACAGTGGTCGGGAAAATATCACTGAAACATCATAAAGGCCAACAAATGGTTTACTGTAATGGTGATCTGTGCGTTTTGTATTTTGGGGTATTGAATAGTTCAGATTTAAATCTGAAGGGAATGCCCTTGTTGAAAGACAAAAAAATAGCTATAGATGGGTAGGGTGTCTTCCATGTGGTAAGTGTGTAGGAAACTGCCATGATGAGTTAATCTCTCACCTCTAAATTTATTTTGAACTTTGGTTAGTTGAACAGCTGGAGCAAGGCTATAGAAAGATGGCCCCACAGTACAAAGCAAGCTGTAAGAATACCAGCAGAGTGTCCACATCAGTGAAACATGGTGAACAAAAATACAGGCATAGTTTATATGAAAATATTCTCCATACAACAGGGACTGTAAGCATTATGGGGACATTATAAACTGTAGGGTAATGTGATATTACAGGTTATTATGATTTGCATATTAGATATATATGTGTGTTTACCTTTTTATGCCCAAAAAAAGGAAATTTATATCTGTCATGTGCTTATTACACAAACTACTTTCTATTGTGCTCTTTGAATGGGTCCTTTATCCTTACTGATTATACAGCATGCATAAGTCATTTGGTAAATATTGGTTAACTGAGTTAAGATCTTCCATAGTTTGATACATTTCAATACACAATATTAAAAAATGTCACATTTGTTAATATTACCACAAATCTCAACGAGAACATCTTTAAGTATTGAGAAGCTCTCAAGGGCACGGTGGCAGATACAATTTTTCCAAAAATCCCATTTTTGCTCAAAAGTTCCAATTTTCTCATTGGTAGAAAATACTATCAGTTTTGTTCTTAAAGTGACAAGTTTGCTTCATTTTTTTTTAAAGAAACTATCAGGAAGATACTCAAGTCTGAACAATCATAGTTTGTCAGTTGGTTGAAATTTCAAGTAAAATGATGTTTCATGAGTAAAGGGACGTGCAGGTAGCAACTGAAATAATAACACAAGGGCTTTGCTTAGAGACAAACATACTGCAGCAAGACAAGAGGAGGATTATGCACATTTCTCATTTTGTCACATAGAATATGAAAATGACATTGTCACATGTTCAAGGGCCAGTGTTTAATAAAACTAATATTTTTATTGCTTTATCAAGGACATTCATAAATAGAATTGGCCTGTGTATGTGTTGCATGGAAGTTAGGAATACAATGGTTACTACTAGCTTATTGCTAGTACCTTGATTTGTGATCTCATCAGTTTTATCTACTGTGTTTTTCAGTATCATTAAAAATGTGTCAGAACAGTAAAAAATAGATGCATAATATCTTATTGTTATAAAAATCATTGTGAGCATGAGGAGCCCCTGAGAGATTTCCAATGCCTCAAGGACCCAATGGCCCAACCCAAATGTCCAGGGTTCTAGGGAGAGTCTGCAGTGTGGCAAGAGGGCGTTTTCAGATTTGACCTCTATTAGGGACTGTGCTGTACCAACCTGTTTGTCCCTATGTTAAAAAATAACATATATATGGTGATGGAAGGAGAGCTAACTCTGGGTGGTGAACACATAATGTGATATATAGATGATGTATTACAGAATTGTACACTTGAAACCTATGTAATTTTACTAGCTATTGTCACCCCAATAAATTCTAATTAAAACTTAATGAATGAACGAATGAATGAATTCAAGGGGGGGAAAACACATACCTAGAGAAGCAGCCAGCACTAATGCAGATGCTACACCATGCTACCATGCTGAGATGTATCTTACTTTATTCTCTCGATGTCTTTGGCTGATAAAAACTTGTATTCTTTCTGTTTATATTCAGCCTCTCACAATTGAACATGTAATCTGTTCATTCTGGACCTCTGACCCCAACTCTGTTTCTTGGTTTCTTGATCTTAACTTTTTCTTTCTGCCTAGCTGTCACATAAACAATCTCTTGAGTAAGTTTCCAGATCATCCTTAAACTGAGATTTTTTTTTTTTCCCCAGTGCACATCCCTCCTGAGTTACTCCTATTGGCCTAGATTTGTGGACGGAGGTAGGATGAAATGTCTACAGTTTACTACTAACAATTTTCCTCCAGGGAACACTTACACAAACTTCTAAGATACAAACATTTTCTTTTTCAATTATTAGTTCACATGACAAATATTTTCAGAGATTAATGATGTTGAAATCCAGATATAGTCCCTAAGCAGCATTTCCCAATTCCTGAGTACCAGAACTCTATCAATAATGAAACATGCATATATACTACCTATTTTTTATTCTCTTTCTAAGGAAACCACTATTTTTCACTGATTCTCTTTCTAAGGAAACAAACCACTGATTCTCTTTATAAGAAAAAATTTCAGATCCACATTCTCTAATATATACAATCAACTTTACTTCACCATTTTCAAAGCTAGGAAAATAGTTCCTTAGTTCGAAAATTCTAATTTGTTTTAATATTCAAGAATTTTGAAACATTAGTTCACCAAGATTATCTCTGAATTTTGTTATGACAGAAATTCATACTTTTGGACTTGGAGCACTGGATTCATTTAGACCATCTATGAATTTTCCTATAATCTTCTTTCATGTATTAAAATGTAATTCCTTTTTAACTATTTTTGTTGGTATTTTATCATCATTATATTTGGTGTAAAAGGAAGTCCATGTGCCATATACACAGGTGTTCCATTTGTGATTTACCATTTTGAAGCTTGGTGTTTTTAATTAACTCTTCAGTTTTATTATTTTAAAAATAGAAAAAAATAACATCTAAGTATAGATTTATGGTTGGAACTCTACAAACAGAGAGCAAGGCTGCAGAAAAATACTGCTTTGTAGTTCCTTCTTTCTGTAACTTGGAGCAGCACAAAGAAGGCATTAAATAACGTACTAGAATATTTTTAGACTCTTTATTTGGACCATAAGTGTTTCGACATTAAGAACTATATTTCATCATCTTTGTATCTTCAAAGACAGAAATAGTATTAGGCAGAAAGTTGTCATTAAAAAAAAAAGTTTTCATTGACCTAAACAATAATTGTGTTTGACCTCTTGCCATCATGTGTACATATTTAACATCTGTCTCAACATCAGGATTGATTCCATTGAAAGCCTCTTTACATATAATAAACTTTATAAATGCCTTTTTGAAAATGTTATATATATTTTAAGTCTTTCTTATTCTGGACATTATAATTACTAACAATATTCTACCAATCTCAATCATTAATTTCTATTTGACCATATTCGTGTTTCTCCTTTGTCATCTTCATGTGCCTCTTTAGGGAAAGAAAACTACAGGAGAGAGGGAATGCAAATCTTGACCTTTTCTCACTTAATAATACATTTGGTACTTTGGTCTTAACAATTTTATTATAAAAGAGACAAAATCACATTACCATGTGTGTCCTTAACACAGAAAATCTGCTTAGATCTCTTATTCTAACACTGAGAAATTATTTCAGAAAAATAGGATCACCCAACTAATTCTCAACATTGGTTTTAGTTTTCTTCTAGTTCAGCGGTTCTCAACCTGTGGGTCGCGACCCCTTTGGGGGTCGAACAACCCTTTCACAGAGGTCGCCTAAGACCATCGGAAAACAAAAATATATTTACATTACGATTCATAACAGTAGCAAAATTACAGTTATAGAGTAGCAACGAAAATAATTTATGGTTGGGGGTCACCACAACATGTGGAACTGTATTAAGGGGTCGCG
>NW_017731796.1:124660-147983 GCF_001890085.2 Hipposideros armiger
GAGCTTGAGAGAAAGACATTTAAAAAAAAAAAAATGATGACCTAGATGGCAGCTACTAAGTAACTAACAGTCAGGGAATGTCTACAGTGTGGAGAGACTGGACGAAGGGATGATTCACATCCTGGGCAGGACTCATGAGATTTCATCCAGCTACTCAGAACTGTGTGCAACTTAAAACTTATTAATTATTTTTGCAATATTCCATTTAATATTTTTAGACCACACTTGACTGTGGGTAACTGAAACGTGTAACTGAAAGCGTGAAAAGTGAAACCACAAATAGAGGGGCTACTGAGTATGTCTAACATTCCTTCAATAGGTAGGCAGTGACAGAATGTCCCTGAAATATTTACCTGGTTCCATACACATGCTAAGTCAGCTGTTGGACAGGATGAGGGACCTACCATTGACACCTCCAATAATTTCATAACCTTGCAGGTTTAGAGCTTAATAATGTTATTTCAATAATGGTAGTTTGGAGCTTTAAAAAAAAATTGCAGGAAACCAAAATATGGGCTAAAGTTTCTCAAATTAGTCCTTGAATTATCTGAACTATAATCACATGGAATATTTATAAAAATACATATTCCTGAGTCCACCGAGACTCCCTAAATCAGTATCTTTGAGGGTATCTCTGAAGAATTTGCTTCTTTCTCAGGAAACCCAGGTAGATGTTTTTACAACATAAATTTTGAAAACCGCTGCTAAGGCCTGTGTTCCTGAGGCTGAGGATTTTGTGTTTTGTAGGCAAAAGAACATGAAATGTCACCTTTGCAAGAAGGATCAAGGGTAAACTGTTACCAACATCTGTTTAAGGGTGTTTTCTCTCTCTCTCTCTCTCTCTCTGTGTTTTGAAATGGAAAATAAAAACAGTAATATTAGGCAATATTCTGTAGTTAGATAATAAATCGAAATCTTGACATGTGGGAGTAAGAGGGGAAATAGAATTAATCTACCATGTCCATTCTAATTGACTTTGTCAGGCAGATTACTCTTTTATGGTTAAGTTCATTTGTACCACCTGAACCCATCTTTTACTTAGATGGGGATATAAAAGGAGAGGAGACTAAGCAAAGAAGAAGAAGAAAAAAGCAAAAAGTTTGTATCTGAGAGGTTTGTCCCACCTAAAAGTAGAGATACTGAATTATTCCAGCTAAGGAAAGAGCAGAAACACCCATTGCTAAAAAGTAGTATATTAATAATAAAATAAATGTCCATATCAATACAACGTCCATATCAGCTTGTCTGATGCCCTCACAATTATCAAAAGTTACAATGAAACTCTGGCAAAAATGTAATGAGTTTTCTGGATAATGACTAAATGTAGAAAATACAGAGGAAAATTGAGAATTATATCATAGGCCATGTAGAACATCCCAACCAGCAGCCAATTTTAAGCAGATTAATAAACATTGTGAACTGATATTAAAGTAAGAGACAAGGGGATATGACTTTACATAAAAAAGAATAGGGTAATGTTATAAAAACAATAACATCTGTTAAATGTATTTCTCAGAGAATATATGTTAAAATATATATTTACATTGCCATCAAAACTACTACACACAATAAATTCATTACAGATTAGTTCACATAATAGGAGACTCTTTCCTCATGTTATCTTTCTGTGGTTACCAAAACATGACTCCCTCACTCTACTCTGAATTTCCTATTTGCACAGTTGTACGTGTTTTCAGTAATGTTATTAATAGTGTTTTCTATGTCAAATGCTGGTGATGCTTAGGACCCTCTGCTCCCCATAGGTTGCTATCAGGAAAATGTGTGACGTAAGATTTTCGCCTGTAGTATGACATTAAGTCAACATATATACTTCTCTAAAATGGACGTACACATTTTAGGTTTGAGGCTACATTCTAAAAGTCTCCATATACTGATAAAGTAATTTCAGAGATTCTGGAATAAATGGGTCAAATTACATAAACTATTAGACAATGAATATGCCCTAATAACCTGCACATTTACAACCTTCAAGTGAAAGTTTCAAATGCTTAAATTCTGGTGGTGCCAGTTAAATTACAGAATAAATAAGTCTTATGTTAATACCTACTCTATGACATTTTTTACTCACTATTGTAAATCCAGGTACCTGGTAAAATTTATGGTACTTAACGGATGATCAAATATTTAGGCACTAAATAAAAACGTGCCTATTTATTATCTTTTAGTTTCACATACATTATCTTATTTGGTCATCGAAAGCACTGTGAAGTTTATTACAGCACATGGTATGTGGCGCAATATTGGTTTTCAAAAATAGCTGTATATTTAACATTACTGCTTGAGAAATTTCTTTTGAATTTGGCTTGATTTAAGAAGACCCATTAGGTTAATACAATTTTTTTTTCTTTAGTGACAGTGACAGATTACCTACTCTAAAGATAAGGCCTTCAACTTAATGAGGGAACTTGAGCAGGAAGAAGGGAAGTAACCTTTCTAAGTCACAAGCAGTTGATGATGGAATAAGAATTTGACCTAGGCAGTTGGAATCCTATGTCCATTCAAGGTATAGATCATATAAAATAACCAAGAGTATAGCTGCATGCAATTTAGGGGAGGAACACTTTTCTAGGAAAAAGAGAAAGGGATTTATAAGTTCAACATAGCAAATCCAACAGAGCATTCGAGGACAGTGAGGGCTAAGAGAAGGTCTTATAGAAATTGAGTATGAAGCTGTTTTGCAAGAGGTTAAGGTGAGCGTGAAAGGAAGGCAGTGAGAATAAATTATGTTTTCATGATTTTTGACAGCTAAAGAAAAGAAAGAGAAATATTAGTCAAGCATGTTAAAGGAAGACATTTTTAAAGGTAGAGGTAAAAAGTGCATGTCTGGGGAACGAAAAAGCTAATGAGGGAGAAATTAAGACATGAGAGAGAAAGAAAAAAGATGTAAGAGAAAGCAAAGCAATAATAGAACAAGTTCTCAGAGGAGAGGAACAAGGACACACACTGAGGAAATGTATTACACAGACTAGATCATTGTCTGAATCCACAATTTAATCATTAGAATTGAAATGGTCACCAGAGTGAAAATCTAGATATTTTAAAATGCAAGTCTATTTTTATATTTCAAGTTGATTTCAGAACATTTTGATACAGTTGATATCTATATTTCCAAGGTAAGAGTTTGTTTTTAAGGATTTCATATACAACTTTTGACAGTACTATAAACTTCATTTATGCACCATGGAGTTAGTTACGAAAGAGTCATAAATATCAATGTGAATAGTATAAAGTGCCACTTTGATGAGTGGGAGAGGCATGAAAAATCACCTTGTTTAAACATAACCCTAAACATTTATCTCATTGAATAGAAGAGGTATTGAAACCTTTTTTAGCATAATGTCTTTTTGATGGTTTTTATGGGGACAAGGATCCTCAGCCTGCTATCCACATAGAAAATTGGATGAATCAGTGTTCCTAAAATGTATTACTAAGATCTCCACTGAACAGTGAGTGTGTATGTTTAGTCTTTATCAAAAGAGCTTGAGAGAAAGACATTTAAAAAAAAAAAAAAACTTCAGTTAAAAGCCATTGGAAATGTACCTTCGGTAATTCATTCAAGTAATATTGTTGAACAACGGAGTGGCAAGTGTTTAGGTTTACACCAGAGTTAGTACCCTGTTTTGTTCCAATTTTTGAATTAAAAAAAATAATAAGATTAAGAGTAAACACAAGGGGTGACTTTAAACTAATATTTATTTTTGTATCATGAATGTCCTAAGAGATCTAGAAGTATTGGGAAAAAAAGAACATTATACAATAGCTATAGCTGTTAAAAAATAGACAAGAATGTTTATATTTGCTCTACCCCATGTATAAGTAGTTGTATTTTATAATGTAAAAAAAAATTCCTAACAATGGGTATCAAATTAGAAAGGGACAGTTTTGTCAAATTGGAGCTCTAGAATGATATGAAAAGATGCAGGAAATATCAAAATTCTTCTTTTGGAAAGCACTTTAGAAAATCTAATCTACCTGTCACTAGTGTCTATTTCAATGTGTAATAACCACTTCCTATCACCAGTCACCAAGTTTGCAAAGATAAATATGATGTTTCCTACCCTCAAAAAATTATAGTATAGAAGTAAAAAGATCAAGGAAATCCATAGCTTTTAGGTAATAATAAAACTTGTTTTCCAGTAATATAGAATTCCACAGAGGAAGGAGTGAATAATTGTAATATGTTGGGTCAGAGAAGGCATCTGAGTGAAGGTAACACTAATGTGGCTTTAGAAATATTATAAGAGTTTACCAGGAAGACATAGCAAAAGCTGGGGTCAGCAAATATGTGGGATAGGCAATAGAATGATGTATTTAGGGGAAGTATTTTAGTACTTCTGAATGGTAATATACTTGTATGTACCTATAGCATTGGAGACAAGGAGGACGTTATGCATAATGAGACCGGAAAGATGGGTAGAAACCAGATCATCAGCATTCTTATATGTCAAGCCAAAAATTTCAACCTCAAACAGGAAGCATCAAGAAGTAGGGGAGAGGATTAAGTGATAGGTGGTATGATCAGATTTGGTTTTAAATAGATCACAGTAGGGGAGCATGTAGAGTGAGGTAAGAGCAAGGACAGAGAGGTCACGTAGGAAGTCATTCCAATATTCCAGAAAAAGCAGAAGGGAAGCCGAATAGAGTTGAGACACGTATGTAGTATTTCCAAGATGAGTATTTTGATTGGATAGAGGGTTAAAAGATGAGTCGAAGATAAGACTTGATGAGTGAAACAGGGTAATTTAATTATTATTAACATTTATAGACTGCTTTACCTCTGGGTGGGATAGATGGTTTTAGCCATTGGGGCTCAGGGTTCTAAGAAAGACTGTGAGCTGCCTCTAATGAATGTGAACTCTTCTGTGACAGTTTTAAGACACTCAGGATGTCACTTACTTTATGGAGATAATGTCCCAAGTACCGGTGATTAGTGAGCACTGCCTTCTCCATAGACCTTTAGCTGCCAAATAAATCAGCAGTATATGTGCTTCAGTGAGCATTTGTAAATAACTTACACATTAATTGCTCCTGTTGTTCAGATAATTCTACAGAAGGATGACTTAAATTAAAATTACTCTGTAGTTTATTTGGCAGAATGGAGGGAAATTGAACTTTTATGCAAAAGAGGCCATATTTGTACCTTTTATGGTTATCATAAAAACCATAATTAAGAAAAAAAAATCCCTTTGACGTGTTGACATACAGCACTATACAATCTTAACTTCCCCGTATCAAAACAATATTCTTGGACCATTTTACAAATGAAGATGTTATATAAGAAGGGTCATCTTTGTGGATATTCCTTTCATTGGGAAGCTTCTTTAACAGTCAGCTTCTCTGTGCCTATGCCATCCTCAAGACAAGCTTTATAAAAAATAATAATTTGCTTCTCACTTTAAACCCTTGGCCTAACTCTCCGGCGACCAGTTTGTACTCATTGTTTGGCCCAGGAATTTAGCCTGCTGAGAAGAAAAGAAAATGATCCAAGAAACTTTAAAATTTTAACAGTGACATTTTCGACTTTTGAATGCTCAGCCTCAGGTTTTTTTTAAAGGATAGCTATCTCATTTTAATTTCCATTAATGTATTTTTATTTCCGATGACCTCTACCTATCCCTATTTGTATTATATCATGGAAAACACAGAACTCACTGTTCTAGGGTGAGTTGGCAAGGTTTATATCATTGGCAAATCTTATCACAGGAAAATTAGTGATATGACATACAAACAGAGAATAAATAAATTATAGTATATGCATACTGTGGAATACTATGCAGCAATAGAAACAACCACAATGGGGATAAGTCCTGAACACATAAAGCTAAATTAAATAAAGGAAATTAAAAATACTACAACTGTAAGATTCCATTTACATAAAATTCTAGAAAGGTGAGACTATTTTGACGAACAGTAAATTATTGTTTGTCAAGGGCCAGGAGTTGAGCGAGGGGAATTGACTGCAAATAGAAATTTTCAGAATGGGGGCAATGTTCCATATCTGGATTATGGTGGTATTTTCAGAACATTATAAAACTTTCACAACTTACCAACTGCATACTTAAAATGGATTGATTTGGGTTTATGTAAATTACTCTTCAATAAAAGTGGAAAAAATATTATAGAATACCCAGTTTTGGATTTTTAAAATAATTAGGCTACTGTAAGTAATGTTGTTATGGTCTAATAGGAGATGTTATGATGGAAACAAAAATAGGAGTGATGTGGGGAAAGGTCACTAGCCAAAGAAGCCACATGGCCTTTAGAAGCTGAAAAAGATAAGGAAGTGAACTCTTTCCTGAAATCTCCAGAAGAAATGCAACCCTGCCAATATCCTGGTTTTAGACTGTGTCCTGCAAGAATTGTAAAAGAACAACTTTTTTGTTATCTTAAGCCACTAGTTTGTGACAATTTATTACAGCAGTGATAAGACTAATAAAGATTTTGATTTGTCCATGTTCTGGTGTAGAAAGATATCTTCATTTCTCTTGGATAAATATGTAAGAGTGTACAAGCTGGCTCATATATTAAGTATATGGGTGTTATTTCAAATAAGCAGATCACCTTAAAATTTTCATGTTTGATGTCCAAGATTGTTGTCATATTGACTTGTCACCGAAATTAAGTTAGGCATGTCAGGATAAATTAATTTTTGCTACTAAAAATATGGGAAAGGGAGTCAAACATAACTATGTTTTATTATCTTACTAATTATGCAACATGCGAAGAGCTACATATCTTTAGCCTTTAGTTTCCTTATCTATATGATGGAAATATTAACATAGATGAGAATATGCATACTGAATAGAAAATTCAGGCAAAATGTTCACATTAAATATTATGATTACTAATATCTGGCAATCCCACAAAGACACTCCTTAACACAATGTGTATACATATCCTAGGTGGCTGACTGAAATTATGACAAGATGTGACTGTGAACAGAGTTGGTTATAAAAAAATATTTGCAAGTTTAAATTCATATATGATCTGTCTACTTCAGGTAAAATCAATAATACTATAACTCAAAAAACCTGCATTTTAAAGTTTTATTTGTCAGTATAAGAAGAGGACAAGAACGTATAATCAATGAAGTAAATTATCATAATTCTGGTATTGATGGTATTCCTAGGTTATGTGAAAAGTAATAAAATGTGTCTGTGATTGCATATGAGAGAGAGAGAGCGAGAGAGAGAGAGAGAGATATCTGATTAAGTCTCTGAATCTAAGCACCAATTTATAGTAAATACAGGGAAATTAGGTTTATCTATCTATCTATCTATCTATCTATCATCTATCATCTATCCATCTGTCTAATCTATCATTTATCTACCACCATCTATCTATCTCAAGCTACAAACCTTCTTCATAGATGGTGGTATATTCTTTCATAAAGTCTGGCTATCTGTTTTAGTGATGTCCTCAGCTATTGATGACTATTGTCTAGATCAGGGGTCAGCAAACTGCAGCTCACAAGTCACATGAGGGTCTTTGGGTACGTTCCATCTCAAAGGTTTGCCGATCCCTGGAAGAGCCAATCCTGTCCCTCACAACAATTTAAAAATTATTCAAGAGCCATAAATATATTTTTACATAATCACCATTATGTGACTAATACCCTTTAAAATTTTTATAAATAAAACTATGATAGTTTTATTTTCATTTTCATTTTTACTTCAGAGCCACATGTATGTTCCTAAAGAACCACATGTGGCTCGCGAGCCGCAGTTTGCTGACCCCTGGCTGCTCTTCCGTCTCAAAAGTTTGCCGACCCCTAGTCTAGATCCATTAATTACTTACAGATTGCAAAACGATGATGCCCTAATTCTATCATTCTTTCCTCATTTATTATTATGAATATTAACATAAAGAACACATTTCCCTTATCAACTATTTGGTTGCCTTGAGGTACCTTTGTACATGGATGCCAAGATAAATGCTTCAGTTTTTCAAATACCTCAGTGGTTTCCTAGCATTCTCTTAAAGTGACCCCACACATTGCCTCCCCCATGAAATTAGCATTCTACGTCCAGCTATTATTTGAGTGGTGTCTGGCATAACTGCAAAAGAGAAACTATCTTAGGAAAAAAATAAAACACAATTTCATTAGAATAGGAAAGTGTAGAGTTGATTTGTTTAAGAAGTTAGCTAATTTAAGCAGCAATAGAAAACAAAAGCTTCACATACTGTTTCCTATTTCAGTGGCAAAGAATACTTCAGGTATGTAGGAAGATAAGAAGCTAATTATTTTTTAATTCTTTTGAATACTGCTGCCTTTTGAAATACAACTATGAGGTAACAACAAAAATCCTAAACACTCAAAAACTTCCAATTCTGGTATGATGCAATAAGAAATACACAGCACCGCCTATGAAGTATTCTAGCCAAAGGCGGTGGGGGTAACTTGAACCTGAATCTAACCAGGCCTCTAGCACCAACTACCCATTACAGGAATTAGAGAAGATGGAAAAATAGGTTAAAAACAAACAAACAAACAAACAAAAACCATGAGGATGCAAAGCACCAAATCAAGACCATGGGGAACTGTACAAAACAAATGGCACAGTTCCTTTAATGAACTAATGTCTAGAAGAAAATGGGGGCAAAAGGGGGCAGAATGGATCTTAGGTTAAAGGAGGCTTAAAAGATATATTAAAAACAATGCCTAGACTATTTGAATCCTGATTTTAACTGTCTATAAAAAGATATTTTATTAACCATTGTCACCCCAATTACATTTAATTTAAAAATAAAGATATTTTGTGACAATTATGAAAAATTTAACATGAACTGAGTATTAGAGATATTAAGGAATTAATTTTGTTGGGTCTTATATTACTGCAGTTATGTTTTTGAAATAACCTCATTTATTAGAGATATATGCTGAAATATTTATGGGTAAAATGGTATGATGTTTGATATTTGCTTTAAGATAATCAGCCAAAATAAAAATATTATCAGGAGGTATTAATGAAACATGATCAACAAATGCTGCTATTGTGATCAGTTGTGTAACGGGCATATAAGGTTCTGTATACTATTCTTTATAATTTGTGTATGTTTGAAAATTCTCATAATACCTGCTTAAAATAATGGCTTTGGACATAGAGTTTCAGCCCTGTCATAGAAAGAGCTTGTAAGTCATCATTCCTGTCCTTTCAATAAGAAAAAAGCTGAACAATCAGACAACTGATGATTTTTCTTGGAGTCATCAGTAAATTAAGGTCACAGTGCAAACTGAAACCACAATGCACACAGTCAAGATGAGGCCAGCTTATCTGGAGGAGAAACCATAACTGTAAGGAGAATTTCAATGGTAATTTTCATGATTTGCCAGTCCTGTAGACACTCCTGGGGGCTGAGTCTGAGGGCACAAGCACACATTCATGAACCATCAAGAATCCCACCAGGTCTTTATGGTGAAAATCCCAAAAAAATCCACTTGAGTTTCTGGCAGGAAGAGGAGAAAATTAACCATCTGGAAATATTCTCAGAGTATTCTCCATAGCAAGGGCCTACTCTCTAAGGAAAAATAAAAACAAAAACTCCCAGATCCTTATCTAACCTGGGCAATTATCCCACTCCAGTCCTGTCTAAGGTTCTTGTTTCACTATGGGGAGAAATGTTAAAACACTTGTGAAGGTCGCAGTCCTGAGGCCAGGCCCATTAAAAAACGGATTTATTAAAAAAATTATAGAATACTTCTACTCCCCCACACTTTACCACCACATCAGTAGGGCTTCATTATAATCATAGTGGATTACAGCTGGAAAAGCTACAAAACACAGAATCTACTTAAGAAGGAGCTCTTTGTTCCTCTTTGCCAAAAATAATGGGTGAGACAAAACCAAGGACACCAGAAGGAAAAGTGCCTCTGATATGTACAGCTGTAGCAAACGTTAACAACTGCTTAACTCCTAGTAGGATTAGCATAAACGCTCACACTGAAGGCCTACTTACCACAGTAACTGTTACTTGATACTTCATGTCTGGCTTTTAACAAGAGTAACAAGGCATGCTAAAAGGCATGAGAAAACAGTATGAAGACTTCAACCCAGGGCTGGCCAAGTGGCTCAGTTGGTTAAGACTTGCTCAAGAGTTTGAGCTCTGAGCAACAGCGGTTCAATTCCTAGCCTGAGCTGAGCAGCTGCTGAGCTGCCAACAGGCGGCACGATGGCTCAGCTTAAAAAAAAAAAAAAACTTTGACCCAGCATGTGATTGGTTTATTTTTATTTAAAACTTAGCAAGTTGGTAATAAAAGATATGATTAATAAATATGTATTTGCAACCCTCTGAGTGACAATGTATCTTTTTGTTTCTTTTAATCTCAAAACATTTGTAGAACATGATTGCTGCCAGCTACAGCATCTACAGAAATATATATATAAGTTGATTTTTGTAGTTAAATAACCATAATAAAAAAATTTATAAAATTGTAATATTCATGCCTAAACCATACCAATTGGTTAGATTCTTTAATTTTCTTGGGAAATAGACATGTCTAAACCTCCACTTCCTAAGGCAAAGAAATATTTTCCTGTAAAGTTTTCTTCAAATAAAAACAAAGAGATAGGTGGTTGTGGCTATACCACTCACTCAGTGACAAAACTCCTGTTGACTGGTTTGAAAAAATAACATCTGACAAGGTTAATACAGGCAATTTATTGTGAAGGTGAATATTATCTCAGAAACTAGAGAAATGTTCCAGAGGAAAATCATAGAAGAACAAGAGACTCTATGGAAAAATGAACAACTTTAACTGCCATGAATGACACAGCAGCTGCAGGATACATTGAGTTGTCGGAAAAGTCATGATGCATTTTTGCAACAAAAAACAGAAAAAATACATCATGACTTTTCCAACAACCCAATATATAGAGGGAAATTACATATTTAGAAGGAAAGACAGAGATGTTGAAACAAGAGCTAAATTATAGAGGTTTGAACTCAGACGCCAATCATCCCTCAGAAGCCATGAAATGTAAAGCTCAGTTCATTAAAGTAAATTCATTGGAGTGACTTAATAATCATTATATAGTCCTTGATGTTCATCGTTATTAAGCAATATTCAGAAAACAGCAATATTTATTTCAGGTGCATCGTCAAGGAAAAGGATCAGAGTTAGGTAGAAAAGTGAAGCAGGATTTGCTATGGGTAGATAATTATTAAAGCTGCATCATGGATAAATAAGATTTCATAACATCCTGCTCTTTACATTTTTTATTTGCTCACAGTTTTCCTTAAAATGTTTCACATTTTTCCTTGGACAATCAAAATATCAATGTATTTTACTTGCCTACCCACCATCGGAGTATCACGATCTTTCATTGATGTATTCATTGTTTATTTACTCAACTTCAGCGGAATCTAAAATCTTGGATTTATCACAATTTTCACATTCTAACCAAGAATTTAGAGGGGAAGTAAAATGCCTGATGGAGTTTATCATCAGATTCTAAAGAGTACCAGAACAATGATAATCATGATGAATTTGTAGCAATTATACAATATTTCCCAAACTTAATAGAGAACAAATGAATAAACCCAAAGTAATCAGTAAACTGGCAGGATAATCAACAATTTGTTTTCACAATTTTGCCAACAAAAGCCACCTGCATGGAATCTGTGCTACTCAATACGAGGAAGAATTTAACATGTTGGAATAATAACCTCATCATAAGGTCAGAGTATTTGTTTAATGTAAATTGTAACTGCTTTACTTTTGCATCTTAGTTAACTTTCACTCTGTATTACAGATGCTTTGTATTGAAAAAAATGACAAACAAAATTCACCTTATTGTTGGCAAAGGAAAGGAAGTTGGTAGGAAATTTGACAATGAGAAATTTGACAATGCCTTGGGACCCCAGCCCAGTTAGCAAATTCTCATCATTTTCAAGGTCATCAATCAGCATTGCCTGGGTGCCTGCTGAGGGTGAGACAGTGTTCTAAATATCCTGGGTGAGGTAAGTTCAAGCAGAAATCACGACTACTGATAATACAGACTAAGTATTGATGATTTCACAGTCACATATTTTACTCTGTAAAAAATTAATGTAGATAGATATCTTAATGTTGGGTTCAGGGTCCCTGACCTCTGTTGCTTAAAAGAGACCCATTCTCCATGCTAAAACCTTATTTAAAGTGCCATTCAGGAGCTGATTAAAAATGACATTTCTGTTATGCAAAATATTTTATTTACTTTTGTGTCTTCCCATTTCTCAATACCACCTTTAAATCAAATAGTTTCCAAGAGCTGTTGAACCTGTTGATTCTTTGTTAATATTTCCTCCTTATATCCTTGCTGTTACAGGCCAACATTATTTCTCATGTGGACTACTGCAGTGATAAATTAATTTGTCTCTCTTATTATAGCAATGACAACAGCCTGTCAATCATGCACTGTGTGAGAGTGACCTATATAAATATTTATATAATGATGACATTCCTTGTCTAAAATCCTCAATAGTTGTTCATTGCGTTCAGGAAAATATCTGAATTTCTTAACTTGGTGTGCTAGACGTTTGATGACATCGCTCCCACCCTTTCTCCCCCTACCTCCTATCATGCCTTAACACCTATGCCTAGCTTTGGCCACTTCTTGCTCTTCAAAATTGCCATTCTTTGTGCTATTGTATATAATTTTCTTCCATTTGCACATATTAAACATTTCAACAAGTTATCTTCTCTTAATTTTTAAAACTAGTTTTTCTCAGGGACCTTGTTTTGGAAGCTTTCAATCATCTATCCTTACTGAACCATGCCAAGTAAACCTATTTCACTTTGTATTCTCAGCACCCAGGCATATCTCTATCTTAACCTTTGCACATTGCACTTCCATTGTTGGTTTCGTTAGTGGTCTTTCCAATAGATTGAGCTTCTGTGGACAGGCACTATTGCCTTAATTTTCTATATAGCTTTGTGTCTAATACTCTGTCTGGAATACAGTAAAACTTCACTAAAAGTTTGTTAAATGAGTTGGTTTACAATGATAGCTGTTCTCAAGATATGTCTCCTTTTCATTGTCATTCATCTAAATTCATATTAATCTTGAAAATATAACTCAATTTTTAAAAAAGTAACTCAAAAATTTTAAATACAGCCATTTTACTCCCATTTTGGAAATTTTCAAACACTTCCCATTGCCAACTGAATAAACTCCAAACGTCTTTTCCAGTAGTTCATTTTTCTATGTTATTTGAAAAGTTCCTTTTAAGATAATATATACCCCAGTCAAGTAGAAATAATTACTCCTTGTTCCTTACACACCCCATTCCCATCCCTGTCTCCACATCTTTACTCACGCATCCCTTATGGCTTTAATATTTTTCATTGTTTAAAAATATAGAATTTTCACTTAGAAAAAAGCATAGGCCATCTTATATTTAATTTTATTTCACTAAATTTAGGGTAATTTTCTCATTTCCCTATTGGCTTAGTTGAAAGCTAGAATCATATGTTATTAATTTTTATTTCCCATAATATCTTATGCATCACAGCTGATAGATCAATAAGTCTTTGTTGTATTCATATGTTAGTGAGTGTTGTGTTGAATTAGTGAGTGAATAATAAATGAATGGTAAGTGTATGTGTGTGTGTTTGTGCCGTGTGTGTATATACCAAGTTGATCGCTGTTACTTAATTATGGAGATTCTGTCTGGCATTTTCTGAGCCATTTTTAAAAATAGGTAATACATTGAGGATTTCATATAAATAAGATAATTTATAATAGTTAATAGGCAGTTAAGCCATTTTTAATAACTAAAAGCAATATTCCAAATCTTTTAAAAATAATGGAAAATCAGAAATTGCAGCAATGCAGAACAAAATTGAAAGTATTTGCATTTAGAAAATGCATTTATCATTATAGGTAGGCATATGTATCTTTTTCCAAATGTAATTTCCAACCTCTAAGTCTTATGAAAAACAAGATGGAAGAAAGAAAAAAATGAAAAATGAGAAATGAGTATTTTGAATAATTTTCTGACAAGAAAAAGAAAATTGACTTAGATCAATGCAGGGCCAGCTCCCAGAAGGCATGAAAATTTAACCCAACAGTCCTTCTAATTAGACTATTTTTAGAGCATGTTAACACCTCGTTAATTTAAGTAGGCTCTGACCTTAACATGTTAGGCATTTTAATAATTACTTAGGAATAGCAGAAAGCTCCCCTCTTTGTAACTTAAATGCTTCTCTGAATTTAGTGAAATATCAGATGCCACTGGTTTATTTCAAATTCAATGTTCACAGACTGTATCCACCAATGCATTTAGCAATGTCAGAAATGCATCCACGTGATCAGAGAAAAGGTGGACATGTGAATGTATCAATAAAGCATCATTTTAAGTAATTATAAAGCCATCTATATTATAGAATCATTACTGAAGAAAAATTTTGAATGCACTCATAATAAATAAAGGCTTTCTTTAGGTCAATTTTACTGTTTAACTAAAAGTCTTAAGTCACATAAATGATTTGTTTATAAATTCCATTTCTAGACAATGAAGGTAAATAAGTAAAGGTAAGTACAAAGACTTGGTTAGAGGGATGGTTATTGCAGCACTGTTAGTTAGAAAAGAAATTGCAATAGGCCAGGCATTCAGTAATAACTAATACTGCACTGAATACTATGTGGCCCCAAAGACATTGAGTAGATTTATATTCACTCATTTGGGTAGCATTCACAAATGCAAAATAATAGATATAGCAATGACATATAACATACTCATATGATTGTAAACTGCATAGTGTAGAGGTTAAGAATAGGACCTGGGCTCTGACGTCAGCACATCAGGCCCTCAGTTCTTGTTTCATTACTTGCAGGTATATCATCTAGGCAAGTTGTTTAGTATTTAGTCTAAGTTTTCTCAAGTGCAAAATGATTTGCCAAGTGAAATAGTTTTATATACCTACTATATAATGAAAAATTTTATTTCAGTATTAGATACAACCACAAATAAACAAACAAACAAACACAAAACAAAATGAAACACCACTCCCCCAACACACACAACTACAGCTTGGCTCCATTTTGTTTCTAAAACTTGCTGTCCTAGCCACTGAGAAATGAAGTAATGAGGTAGTGCTTAAAATTAATATTCTCACTGAACTTTGTTACTCCTCACTACATATTTGAGATCTAAACTGAAAACAAAAGTGATTTCAGTTGTATTATTATCTTGGATCATGTAAATATTAGTGATATTGGATTTAACTAGAAGAAATCTTTCAAGTTCTGAAAATCATATAATTTATTATTTAATTTCAAATGAACTAAGTCTTATAGTAATAGTATTAAATTGTCTTTTCTCTGTGTTTACATTCCTCCCACAAAACAAGAAAAATGTCTTGTAATGAACAGGGGCTTATGCACAGAATGTATGTCTTAGCCTAACTGCATAATTATTTCAAATATGTCAAATATTGTCTTTTTTTCCTAAGGTACTCTGACTCAAGCATTATGCTTAATCTTCTCTCTATCTTCTAAACTTGGGTTTTCTGCACTACTGCAATTGTCAGAGATACACATTCACGCCAACACGAGAAAATGCCTTCTCCACTTGCCCATTCCTGTTTGCCTACTTGTATTATTATAATAGTTTCCTGTGTAACACACTGTTGCTGAAGAATAGGTTCTTGGTAAATGTCACAGGAAAGGATTCAAGGATGTATCGAATGAGTCACATAAACAAAGCCAAGCAAGCAGTGGATTTATCAAAATAAAAAGAGGAAAGATTGCATAGTACACTTTCAAGATGGCGTGCGAGTGTACAGGCCACAAGAAAACCAACTGCACCAAAGTAGCTTAGGGTTGTATTCAAATGAGGGCAGAAATATTCAAGGTTTAGGGATGGAGTTGCAGGAATTCCCAGAGCGAGTACTCACTGACCACTCCTTCCCATCGGGAGGTGGGATTTTCTTGTTTTTACTTGGCCCGTGTCAGAGCTGTCATGGAGGCACAGGGGTGGTGATTTTTCCCTGTCCACAATACTAACAGTATTATGATCTATCACAATTAGCTGTACTTGCACCTTTTCTTAGGAATGAACTCTTCTCCTTCATCTCCCACACTTCCTCCTTCCCGTAGCCCTGTTCTTTTTGCCTATGGTAATAAAATTACCAAAAACTCAGTGGCTTAAAATAATATAAATGTATTGTCTTATATTTCTGGAACTCAGAAGTCCAGAATGGGTCTCACTGGGCTAAAACCAAGGTTTTAGGGCTGCATTCCTTCTGGGGGCTCTAGGTGAAATCCATTTCTTTATCTTTAACAGTTTCTAGAAGCCATTTGTATTCCTTGGCTAATGAATGGGCTTTTGCTCCAACTTTAAGCCAGCAGGATAACATTTCAAATCTCTCTCTCTCTCTCTCTCTCTCTCTCTCTCTCTCTCTCTCTCTCTCTCTCTCTCTCCTTCACCCTCTAGTGTGTGCACGCGTGCACGCGCACACACACACACACACACACACAGCCTTTTTTGACTCCTGACTCATTTCTTCCTTTATAAGGGGTTGCACTGAACCCTCTTGGACGATCCAGGATAATCTCTCCATTACAAACTCCTTAACCTTTTTTGTCGAGATAACATATTCACAGTTTCCAGGGATTAGGACATTGACATTTTGAGGATGGAGGCACCATGATTCTGTCTACCGTAGCTTTCTTCGAAACAATTCCTTTTTTTTTTTTTTAAGATTTTGTTGGGGAATTGGGAAAGGGGAACAGACAACTTGCTGTCCTTTTGTTCTTCAGTCTAGTTGTGGAGGATGTCGCTTCACTGGCCCATGTTGGTATTATCATTGTGCTCTTCCTGGGTGAGGCAGTCACTCGCTGACCATCGGACAGCCGCTCACGGCGGCTCACGAAAGTGCACACCACTGCAGCCTACACCGTCACTGGCAACTCACAGCAGCCCAGCTCTAGGTTGAGCTGTTGTTCACCATCTTAGCTGTAGAGGGTGCAGCATCACTGACCCTCATATGGGATCCGAACCGGGGTCCTGTTGCTCAGAGCTGGCATCCCAAGCCAACTCCTAACCATCACGCCACTTGGTGGGCCTCTGAAACAATTCTTTACCACGAAAATAATTTTGTTTTCTGATAATTGCATTCACTTAGAAATATCCTTCAGTGATTTCCAATCAATTCTAGGATAAAATCAAAATCTTATCATGAAGGACCCTTCTCAATAGATCTCTATTTCCATCCTTAACTTGCACCCATCCTCCACTCATATCTTTTATTCCAGGAGTACTGATATTGCCCTGTCCCCTCCTCCTTAAACATAATCTCCTCCCTTCATTCAGGTAGGAGACAAAGTGGGAATAAATGAAACAATGACTGATGAATGGAAGAAAGAGGAGAGTTTAATGGCATATTTAGAAAGTAGAATTATCTTTGCTTATGATCTCTTAATTATGTGGCAGTTACTTTGAGCTGAGGGGTGTGAGAGAGGAAACTCGGAAAACAAAATTCTGAATAAAGAACAGGCTTTTGCGTGGAGAAAGATCATAAGTTTAGTTTGTGCCATATAGATGAATTTATGTGGTAGATGTTAGGATAAGAGAATTATATAACTTTTATGTACCTCTATGCAAAATTTAAGGTTATCTTTTATTGTCAGTGACTCAGTATTTTAATTATATATATATAATTATTCAATATATATATATTGAATTACACATTTTAAAAATCAAGACTAACATCTGACAATAAAAGAAGCTGTTGTCATCTAAAAATACTCCCCTATAATGGCCTATGAGTGTTCCTTTTCAGCTGTTCTGCACAATCTTGCAAGACCAGTGCAAGTGGTAAAATGATGAAATAATTTTTGAGTTCCACAGTAGTGCCAAGCATCTTGTCAGCTGTAAAACACAGTTGGCCTACAGTCTTCAGATGTCAGTCTATTCAGTGCTTTTGATTTAATTCCAGGGACAGGCTATGAATAGCTAACTTGGTGAGATTTGTCTTTAGTTTGCTTGCAAAGCTTTATTTGATGCCGATTCATAAATTATACTTGCTGCATTACAGAATCTCATTATCCTTCATTAGAAAAAGCATACTAAATAGAAGTTAGTATTACATGTCAGGCACTGCCTGTGGGATGAAAGAGACAATGAAGGCAATGACACTGCAGTTTACTGGCACAAAGAGGCAAGAAAATGCAGGCTCTAATCCTCTTGTATTTGATATACAGTGTAACATAAGTCTTGTGATATAAGACAAAACTCAGCTAATGTCTGATTAATAGATAAGTACAATTAGTAAACTCTTAAATCAGGAGATATTTATTATATCCCAGCCCTCCGCAAAGGACCATGGCTATTACAGTGCCTGGAACATTGCAAGTGATTGGTAAGCAGTATTTAAGTAAATGTGAACAGCAACTTTAATTATTCCCATGAGTGAAAATAATTGTATTTGCTAATCAGGAATTTAAAAATCCTCATAAAGGAATATAAAAATTTCTTTACATAGCAATTTTAACCAAGATTTACAATGTTTATGAAGATTTCCCTTCACACACACGTGCACATGTACACACACAACTTAATAAGACAAAGATTCAGCACCTGTCTGTAACTTTTCCATTACTTTGTTACTATGTGCTTGCAAGGTACCTTAAGTTGACAAAGAAATAGAAAACACAGCCTATAACCTCACAGAGCTTATGGTATACTGGGGATGACAAAGAAAATATAATGGGGCAAACCAGGATACTCCTAATAGCCAAGTCACTACTTTCAAATTCATTTATACATGTTTACGATGTGCATACTAAATATCTAGGAATTAAGTATTAATATAAATCAAAACAATGTTTTTTACTGAAACATTTTAAACCAACTTCTTAAAAGAAAGAGCATTTCGATTTTGGGGGAAGTCAGTTTTGAAGAGGTTTATAAACAGAAGGTAATGATTCTGAACGCAAAGGACATTAGGTAATAGCTGGACAGTGCTCCACCATGTAAGGCCCCTGGTGGTGGTACCACACTCTTAGCTGCTAAGTCAAAGGGCTGCGTGCCCCAGATGTGAAGAAAGAATGGGAGTGATACCGTAACAGATATCACCTGCAAATGTGCTAGACAGAGTTTTCAGATTTATGCCAGATCTACATGGCATTTTAAATTGTCAGGTCAGGGGTAAGTTGGTGGTGCAAAGGTGATCATAAATACTGAGTTGTGTAAAGCAGCAGTAGATTTATGGGTAGAAATAAATATATACGTACTTCCTAATTTTCCTAAGAGATTTTCTAAATCAGAAATTTCTCATTAGATTGACAAAATATCATTTACCTGATTAAGTGAAAAGAAAGTTCATACAAATTCAAGCAAGGGAGCACATACTGATTTTACTGTTGCAACCCTAGTATTCTTTGAGGATGAAAGAATTTGAAACAAAACCAATTCAGATGAATACAGAAACAGCTACCTTGATCAGCTTTCCACAGGGAGCCATAATAAATGAAACAGGCTTAGAATTAATGTTCTGAAAAGATGATCATCATGATAGACCTACATGGTTCGCTTATGAAATGGAACTTGGGAAAAGGAGAAAAAAGTAAAGTTGAAATTTGTTATTCTCTGAGTGTGGTGACTGTTCAAATGATGTTAGAGGGGGAAGAAAAGATCAGAAACATTTGGCCTCCAAAACAGTTTTGTTCTTCTTCTAAAGAAATATTTCATAATGACATGTCATTTTAATATGGGCAAACAAAAGGATTATTGAGGGAAAGAACAGAGTGTTCTGGGATTTTTTTTTAAGTATCTTCTTTGAAAAGGCTGTCTTAGTCAGGGTTCTCTACAGAACCATCACCAAGATCTTTTTATAAGATAATGAAAAAAGAAAACTTAAATGACAGCAGTAAACAAAATATAAATCATTTCTCCATCTTTAGAACTTGATTTGTCAATTATTTGTTTCATTTCTAATGGCTTACAGAGGATACACTTTTAGTTATTTCATGTTCTGAGGAAGGACTGAAAATATATAAGCATTTAGTTAGTAGTAGTACACCCTAGGAAATTGCCCTATGCAACAAATACCAAATCACTCACTAAACCCCACTGCACACAAAGGAAATATTCCAATCGCTTTTTCTTCATGGCTAATTAAATATTTATATGAAAGAAAGTGATGTATCTTAATAAAGAAATGTATTCAATTTATAATGGTTGCAGAATGCATTGTCACTGATGCCAAGCAATGAGAGATTGCATAGAGCAACACATTCATATTGAAGCAAAAAACTGTCATTTGTCCTGATTTTACTAACTCTTCTTTATATAGCTAGATTCTGACATCACTGTACTAATATATGAGATCTAATATTTTCCATTTCAAATTGAACCACTTCACAATTTCCAATCTTCCAGTTTAATGCCTAAAACAAACATTTTGCTACTTTATGGCACTCATCCTGTGTGTTGTTTTATATTATTGCTGTACTTGCCATCCATTTGCATCAACCATGGTCAATATTATAATAATAAGTAATAGCAAAATGCTTAGAGTGGCTGAAAACTGACTTGTTGCTGCTGAATCCTAATTTATTTTTAGAGCTTCCAAGAAACCAAATTGTTCAACCATGCTCAACTCTGCATCTAAGATGTAATGTCAAGTCAGAAAATGGCTTCATAAAAATTTTCAATCTCATAAATGCACTTCAAAGAAAGCACTCTTGATGGCCCTGCTCTAAGTCTGGCTTTAAATATTCATAAAGACTGAAATATGGTTACAAGATAAGAATTCTTTGAGATCTGAAAAAAATTCATTGCCATAGTGGTAACTTTTTCTGGGGAGACTGGGAGAAATGGGAAAAAATATCCACAGCAGTTTCATTAAAGGCTTTGCAGTAACCAACTCCTCACTCACTTATAGAAGTCGAAACATTTTAATACATTATTCTAAATGAGTAGAAATAGTTTATACATTGCAATGGTAATTGAAGCCCAGCTATAATGTCCTGCATATTGAAGCCTTTGCAGTTCTGCCTTCCTTCCATGGACATTGAATGTTCACTGCTTGTTTTGCCTCAGGGTGATCAATTGCTAAGGGAGATATCCTCCCCATTTTCCCATGAATGGGTATGATGCATGTCTGCTTCCATGAATTTTTATTACATTTTGTATAAAATTGGAAGCTTTGCCTGTTGTACATTTCAAAGTAGGAGGTCATTATGAAAGCTTTCTCCCACCAACTGGTTTTGATTTAGGAGTCCCCAAACTTACATCTGTATAGCTAGTAGCTCAGCTATCATGATTACAAAATAACTAAAATTTTTACCCTTGGTTTAGAACTTTTTCATTTTTCCATTCTATGATATTAAATGGCCAAGTAATGTAGTATAAGATTAGTATGTCATATAACTAGCCCTGAAGGAAAACCATAATAGGTTACTTTATTATTTATGAATAAAATGGGTGACAAGAATAGGTTTATTATTATAATATTCAAGGGTACACTTCGTTTCTAAGATTTTCCACAAGAAAGATACTAGATTAAAAGTTATCTATTGTTCACTAAGGTGTGAAACTGTTAATGTCCCATGCCAGTGGTTAGGAAACTACCAAGGATGCTATCTAACACCTTCAAATGATGAGTTCCTATTCAATACAGGCTATTTTATCACCAGTACTCAATAAATATTAGTGATGATGACCATTGTGGTGGGTTAAAGTGACTTCAGAGCTGCTGTAAAATCTAACTTTGCTTTCACTTTGAGCATAAAATTATGGCTCCTAGAATTTGTACCTATAGCAAGATGCTTTAGATATCGGACCTTGTGTCAAAATATTCTCAATACTCTACAGCTTCAAGGTTCCAAATTTAAGTTTTGCAATTAACTCAATATATTTGCACAACAGTAAATACATATTACTTTATAAATAAAGCAATGAATGTATTTTGAAGTTGCATACTCAAAAAGTTTACTAAAGGGAAAATATTATGACAAATTAATCAATTACTTCCTTGGATTATATGCTCTACACTGATTGTAAGTAAGCCTTTTCCTGCCTATTTTATTCAGTTTTGAACATGCTTTTCCTATTGGGTCTTTGGAAAAGTCATGACACATGTTTGCAACAAATAGCACTAGTTCATTTTTTGGAAGGACTAGAGTCATTTGCATCTATGTTATTGCTATGTCATTTGAGAGCTGACAGTTCTAGCTTCATTCCAGAAAAAAATTGAATGATTTGGTTGAGTTTTGGAGATTTTACAAGTTTCAGATGAAAGACCAAACTGTGCATTTTTGCCATATTTAACTGTTTTACTTCCATAGAGGGAAGAATGCACATCAGCTTATGAAAAGTTGCATAAAATTTACAGTGACAATGCTCTATAAGAACATCAGTGCCAACGTTGGTTCACAAAATTCCAAGCTGGTGATTTTGATCTCAATGATGCTCCTCAGTCAGGGAGGCCCACAGAAGTTGATAACAACAAAATAAAGATATTTATCGAGTCAAACCCATGTTACACGACACAAGAGTTTGCAGAAACATTGAACATCCATCATTCAGGCATTCACAACCACCTGAAGAAGCTGGGATACGTAAGCAAGCTCGATATTTGGGTTCTGCATGAACTCAAAGGAGTTCATTTGACGGTGTGTATAAACATCTGTAATATGCTCATTAAACGTGAGGAAAACGATCCTTTTTTTAAGCGACTGATGACTGGTGATGAGAAGTGGACTGTTTACAACAATGTGGTGCACAAACTGTCTTGATCCTGACGTGATGATTCGCCTCAAACAACATTGAAAGCCGACATTTATCAAAGGAAAGCTATGCTCTCAGTGTGGTGGGATTTTAAAGGTGTCGCATTTTTCGAGCTCTTACCAAGGAACCAAACAATCAATTCGAATGTGTACTGTAGGCAATTGGACAGTTTGAATGAATCCATCATTCAGAAACGTCCAGAGCTTGTTAATTGTAAAGGAGTTGTGTTCCATCGCGACAACGGGAGGCCACGCAAAAGTTTGATCACCCGTCAAAAATTACTGAAGCTTGAATGGGATGTGTTGCCACACCCACCATACTAGCCTGACTTGCACCATCAGACTTCCACTTGTCTCGCTCTCTTCAAAACTCCTTGTGTGGTATAACGTGCAATTCAGATGAGGCTGTAAATCAGCACCTTATTCAGTTTTTCACAAATAAAGACAGGTCCTTCTATGAACAAGGAAAAATGAAGCTCATTGAAAGATGGCAATAGGGCCGGCCGAGTGGCTCAGTTGGTTAAGAGCTCGCTCAAGAGTTTGAGCTCTGAGCAACAGCGGTTCGAGTCCAGCCCGAGCTGAGC
>NW_017731796.1:148088-165730 GCF_001890085.2 Hipposideros armiger
CAAAAGGTTACTGAACAAAATGAGCAATATATCATTGATTGATCTTTGTTCTTTATATAAATAAATGACCTTTGAAAAACATAGACAAAATACATCATGACTTTTCCAAAGACCCAATAGAAGGTGTCTGGCACTTTTTAAACATTCCATGAAGTTCATTTAATGAAGAAAGTTTATACATCCATGACACCAACACTGTACATGTTTCATTTTGAATGGAAACTTAAAGGAAACCTTTAAGGCAAATGACTATTAAATAAAAACAATAATAAATACAGCTTAAGAAAATAATACAAGCAAACACTCTTAAACCCAAAAAAGTAAGAGGGAGAATCAGGTTCTTCTTAACTACAAATATTTACTTGTATATTTCACCATTGGGAACTGAAGAAATATGAAATAAGGTGTACATATGATCTGGGGCTAGCTAATGTCCAAACACAATTTAGAAATCATATACTACCTACCTCCCTCTCAGATAGTCTTGCAGCAAAAGAATATGTTCAACTGTGTAATCTAGTGTACCTTCAACTTATGTGGCTAGGGAATGTTTTATTAAAGGGCCATATTTTAATATCTGCTGGAATCAGTATGCTAAACAACATAGTTTTAGGATATGTATTAGTATTGCATAATTACAGCTATTTCCAAAAATAACTTACCTATTTAATGCATATCTACTCAAGATCTAAAAAAGTTTTGGGGGTAGAATGGTGTTTGATTTCAATTTCCACAAAAATATATGTATATACATGTATAGAGGTGCATTAAAAGAGTTAAAGTGAATTGCTTTTGTATACTAAAAAACTATTTTTAATTTCTTAAACTTTTAAAAATTATTAAAGGATGTGGACATTTACCACATGTACTTTTGTCCTCTATTGAGATAAGCATGGGGTTTTTCTCTTTTATTTATTAAGATGAAGTATTAGATATTTTGACTATTCAAGCATTATTCCATTCTCTACTTAGTTATGGCTTAACATTCAATTGATAATCTACTGTATATGATTTACTAAATTTTTATTTGAGATTTTACACCTTTATTTATGAATGAGATTTGTTCCAAATTTATGTGTTATATGTATATAATATTTTTTGTCAGGTTTATGCTATATACTTTTAAATTATTGTGAAAATTTCTTTTTTTCTTTAAGTTCTGAAAGAGTAAAAAATAATACAGGCTTATTTGTGTGAAGTTCACAAAAAATGCAACTATGTTACCTTGTTTCTCAAAGTACCTTTTTTGTTGGTAGTTTTTGACAATTATCTCAAAAATCTTCCAAGACTCTTTGTCTATTCAACTTAATTAAAATTAATTTGTGATCATTTTGGTAATTCGTATTTCCTACAGAATCATTTCAATCAGATTCAATTTTATTAGCATCATAAAACACAAAGTATCTTTACATCTTTTTGCTCATGCTAAATTTTGTACAATTACTCTCTATATTTTCTTGTTTACATTTAACAATTGTTTTTTTAATTTTATTGTTTATAATGAACCAACTCATGACTATATTTAACAGTACAAACTTTTATTGTTTTCTACTTAGATAATTATATATTTTACATTTTCCAGTCATTGCAATTATTTTTTCTCCATTGATTTTTTTTTTTTTTTAAGATTTTATTGGGGAATCAGGGAAGGGGAATAGACAAGGTACTGTCCTTTTGTTCTTCAGTCTAGTTGTGGAGGACGTCACTTCACTGTCCCATGTTGGTATTATTACACTCTTCCTGGGTGAGGCACATTGGTCACCGGCCACTGGACGGCTGCTCACGGCAGCTCTTGGCAGCTCAGGCTGGCTGCCGGCCACTCATGGTAGCTTACGGGAGCCCACTGCAGCAGGGGCTGCAGCCTATGCCATCACCTGCAACTCAAGGCAGCCCAGCTCCAGATCGAGCCATTGTTCACCATGTTAGCTGTAGAGAGTGCAGCGTCAATGGCCCTTATGTGGGATCCGAACCAGGGTCCTTGCTGCTCAAAGCTGGTGTCCCAAGCCAACTCTTAACTAACAGGCCACTCGGCAGCCCTCCTCCATTGATTTTGTGGCTATCTTTGACACTTATGATTTCTGATTAAATTTATTTTACGATTATATTATCACATAATTAAATTGTTTAAGAAGAGGGAATTTTTTTCTGACAGCATGCTTTTCTACAATAGTTTTATTTAGAGCTCATTTTATGGAAATATGAAGTAATGTTAAGAAATGTTTCCTGACTAGTATAAGTAGGGATAGCATTTATTGTTTTTATTGATGCTTGTCATCTATTTCCACGTTTCCTACAGTAAACACAAACTATTTTTCCAGGAAAAATTTTTTTCTAGTCAAGATGGTCTGTAGTTCCATGATTAGGGGCAAACCCTCTGGTCCCAACACAAATCAGTGCGATGACTGTGAAAATATGTCATCATATGAAAATATGATATATAAAGAGAAAACATTAAAAGAATGTACGCTGATTCAAGAGGAACTTATCTGCATGGAGTAGAAGAGAGAGGAGAATCAGGGTGAAGTCTCTGTCCTACTGGAGGCAGGTTTCGCCTGGAATTGGTTTCAGGAGCAGTTCAAGGGTTAAAATCATTGCATGTGAGGTGGAAAACAGAAACAGGTGAAGCTAGGTTCCTTCAAAAAAGACGCATGTACAGTAATCAGAGGAGAGTAGATTAAAGCAAACATAAAGTATTATTTCACACCCATTAATTTGGAAAAAAAATCTACAATGATGAAATTCAGACAATTTCATCTACTAGTAGAGAAATCGGAACTTTCCCATGCTGCTTGCTATGGTTTTGACAACTAATATTTATTGTGCACTTAACATGTTACATTGTTCCAATTGTTTTATACACATAACCTATTTAACCTACTGCAACCCAGTAAAATAGATGTTATTATATTCATTTGACAGAGGAGGAAACTGAGTCACAGAGAAGTATCTTCCCAAGGGCATATAACTAGTTTTCAGGAAATATGACTCCAGATTCCATATATTCCTGAGAACATGAAATAGTATAATCACTTTAGAGAACAGATTGGAAAAACTATAGAAAGTTAAAAACGTACATACACAAGACCACACATTTCCACTTTTGGATGTCATTTTTACATCTTACAGTTGAAATCGAAGAGATGAGTACATAAAGGATCCTTGCAACATTATTTTTAATAATAGCAGATGCATAAAGTATTTACTTGCACCAAGCAAAATTCTGATATTTATTAACTGTTTTATTCTCCACAACAATCCTTTGAGAGAATTACTATTAATATTTCTGATTTTAAAATGAAGGGAATGAGGCACAAAAAGGTGCACACAAAATAAAAAAATATTGAAATTTCTAAATGCTTATTAATAAGAGAGAAGATTTTTAAACCTGATATATTCATGCATGGGAAGCTTAAAATAGTTATATAATGAATAGTCTATATATAATATATCACAATGCACAAACTTAAAAAAGATTTTTAAAGTTAATTGATGCTAATTTATTTTTAAAGGTAGGAAAACATAAGGATAATGTTCTACATGTACTAAGAAGATTTTCATTGGATCATGAGGGAATAAAATGGAATTGGGAATTTTATGCCCAGGGCTGTCAGTATCTATTATGTTTCATTGTTTGAACAACACAAACTTTGAAGTTAATATGGACAGATGTCAAGCTTTTTTAAAAAGCTGAGAAGTGGGTACACTGCTATTTTTATATGAGTCTCTATATTTTCTACATGATTGATATATTTTATACTAAAATATTTGACAATAAATTGAAATTGTATCCATCATGTATTAATCAACTTGACATTAACTTTATTAACCTTATTAAAATTTGCTTGTGTCTGAGAACAAGTTATCATGAAAAATAGCTAGTATTTTTTGATGAGGAAGAAAAAGAGTTAACAAAAATGAGCCTGAGGGGGATTAGCAAAAGGTGTTTACACCAGTACTTTGCACCTCCTGCATCCCCTCTGCAGGGACCACCCAGGCTCTGCCCCAAAGATCAACTAATCTGTCCAAACATCCTTAGAAAGAGGAGATAAGACCCTAACCAGAGCTATCTAGTTTTTAGTGCTTGTGCAGTCTGCTGGAGCCTGCTCATAACTTGAACTCCAGCCTTATTATAATACAGTTAGAATAAAATGAACACTATGGCTTGCCCCCACCCCCCATGGGTATTTGTGTATGTATTATGGGTAAGAGCATGCACAGAAAGAAACTAGTTATATAACCAACATATGTCAATTAAAAGACCTCATCCTATACATAAAATATCCTGAGTTTAGATGTCACATCTCCTACTGTAAGAAAATTACCTACACTCTCCTATATAAGAAAAGCTAACCTAAAAATTGGTGCAATTGTCTGCTCGAGACTCTGCCTCTGGTGGCTTCTCTGCCGGTGGCTTTCTTCTCCTTTTTTTTTTTTAATTATTATTTTTTATTGTGAAATACACATTTTTTTAGAATTAGTTTCAGCTGTACAACACAGTGCAATAGTTATACTTTTTACCCCTCGAGGTGACAACCCCCCTCCCCCAATCCGCCGCCCCATTTCCCCCCAGTATCATACATATCTATTAAAATTCCCTTGACTCCACTCCCACACTCCACTCCACATCCCATGACTATATATATGGTCGAAGAGGCTTTCTTCTTGAATAAACTTTCTAACTTCTATTCCTTTGTGCCTTGTCAATCCTTTCACATTCTGCAAACAACTGTGGGTATCCAAAGACAAAACATTTTTTACCATTTATTGAGAATTTATTTTCTGAAACTCTGTAAGATTGCATGTTATTTATTCATGCAATTATTTTATAAATTATATTAAATTGGGGTAAATATTGTTGAAATTGCTTGCTAAAAACTAAACTATCAAATGATTGAGCTGGGATTAATATGAAAGTATGTCTGGGATGCTCTTTGACTGGGCTACACTATCTCTCTAAGGACTAGTATTGACTATAGGCATCCCAGAGTCATTAAAAGGAGAAGCTGCTTCTGGCGTCAGTAACCTTCTTTTCTGGACATGAGCCCAGAACAACTGAATCATCTGGATGTGAGCCCAGTGCCGAAAACTCCATATGGTTTCATCGGCATGGCCCCCACAGTTATTGTACCTTTACCTCTTCCTGGGATCTGGTTTGTGTCAGGATTTGGAATTGGCAATGGAGAAGTGATGTCCTGAACTGGAGGTAGCAAAAGTTCAGAGTAATTAATGAGAAGAAAGAATTTTATCCAGGTCAGCAGCTTCAGCAGCGCAGGTTTCTGTACCAGAGTATGTAGAATTGTCCTCAAGTATGACACTATATATACACAATACTTTCTCAATGATTATACTAAAGCATCTCTCAGCTAAGGTAATTTTTTTTTTTCCTTCATGGGATTACTCCTTGCATCACAAAATCCAAAAAAAGGAAAAAAAAAGGAAATTTTTCCTTGTAATTCACCTTTATCAATGAAGCTATAGCTTTTGAAATTATATGTAATAAATGGTGTTGTGGATACTATGTTTACAACTATGATGACATTGAGAATGGAAAATCTAGTCCTATAATTCAACATTTAATCAAATACAAGTAATGTATGGGACGTTCATAGTGACTTCATATTACTGATTACATCCACACATTGACTTCAGTAATTTTTTTGTCTTCTACTATGTTATAGGTCCCCATTGTATGACGTTGAATACAGCTGTAAATAGGGATGTACGTCCATATGTTTTCACATGCGTAGACATGTATACATAAAAGAAGTGGCTGTGGAGCTCTGCTTTTCCTTTTCCCCTCTGTTATTACTATATGAGTATATGATTCAGGTATCATGAGGATGTGTTTCAAAACACTTCACGAGTGTCAACATACAGACACATTGCACAAAGATATTATTTTACCAGCCTTTTCCCTTTTAAGAACCATAGGTCAAGTCATAGTTTCCTATAATAGATATAATAGAAATTCATATTTGAATCTTGACTCCTCCTATATCTTTTAAATCTTCGTTAACCTTTATATTATCTGTCACTAAGATTAGAGCTTTAACTCTTATTCTCCTCCATATTGAACATTTTCTGAAATTCAGAAAGCAGCAATTATCGTAAAATTTAATCTGTTGACATATAGCTAGGTAGTCCCTTCATCTCATTTATAATCAATTTTCTCATAGATAAAACATGGTTTAGAATATCTCTAAAGTTAATTTCATACATAAAATCACTTCTTTTTTTTCATTACCTCTGATAATACTTATTTTCAATCCTTACACACACAACGTTCCCATGTATTTTTTTTTCTCTAGGATATTCACCCCATACCTATATCCTGAGAACCATATCATCTCCTGCATTCCAGTGATCTATTGCTGTGTAACAAAACACCCTGAAACTTAGTGTTTTAAAACAGCAAAAACTATTTGGTCATCATTCTCAAGTCTGGGCAGGATTCAGTGAGGACATGTCTCTCTGCTTTATGTGATTTGCTGAGGTGGCTACTGTTGCTCTTATGGCCATTCAGTGAAAAGCAGCTTAGTGGACTCGCTTGCCTACCTTCTAAAGCACAAGTTGAAATGGGTTTATAGGAAAAAGAAACTTACATTTAGCACGTATAGGATAGTATGAATGAAGGATCAGAGAGAATCTTTAGAAGGAAGGAAAATGTATAAAAGTAGACATTATCAAAGCGGTTAGAACATGGAAAGCCTGGAGTGGGTAGAGAAAACATTGCTCATTTAATAAGTACCTACTTGCCTACATATCACTTAAGGAAATTGAGCACCTATAAATGAAAATACCAGTTACTTCCACATTAACATGTGGGAATCCAAGACTAATTTCCCTTTGAACCTTCTATACCCTAGAGTTGAAAGCAGCTAGGTCTTAAGTTCTTTCAAACCCAAGAGAAATACATCATTAACAGCATGTGGAAAAGATCTGCTTAGCTGTCATTTCCTGTGGCATTAACTTGGAAAGCAGCATATTTCCATACACCTAGTCATGCCCTGTAGATATATTAGATACTTAATTTTAACACATGCTAAATCATTACATCCGCAATACAATTTTCTTATTTTACATGTGTAAAAACTATTTTTTTTAACCAAACAATCAACTTGGCATTTTCCCCCAAGAAAATATTTTAATTCAGTTTTCAATTAAGTAGATGCCATTGAATGAGGGAGCTCTCTATCAGTAACCCTCTTTTACACTGAGGCTAGAAGAGCTCCCTGTACATATCTATCTCACTACATCTCATGTTGGTTTTCTGGCACTTAAGATAACAGTAAAGAACGTGAACTGTTTTCCTTCAGCTCAAATAATGAGTCAGTGGGTCAGTCAGATAAATGCCAACGGCATTATTCATTATCTTGTGAAGTTACATTTTTGAATAAATCTTGTGGCTTTGTTTGGCTTCAGCTGGTAACTCTTCAAGGGCAATTTTCCAACCATCAAGAAAGGGTGCATGATGCAACACTAAGATTTTTGGAACAATAAGGTAGATCTTATTTGCATGATGTAGCCATGCCTTTTTTGAGTACCAACTTTCATATTCAGATTTGAAGAGATATGTAAATTATATTTATCACAACAAAGAGTTAAAAATTGAAGATATGACAAACAAACATAAAATAGTGAAGAACAATAACCAAGTATTGAATTTAACATTAAAATAACAAATATAATAAATATGAATTGTAAAGACCAGTTATCAAAGAGGGGAAGTTTAAAAATTTAAGATTTCAATTACATCCTATAAGATGTACAAATTTTGAGAAGGAGAAGAAAATGTGGACAGCATCATGGGCACAGTTAGTAATAACCTGCATTTACACAAGTGGGAAAAATAAAATCTATTATTTGAAATATAAAATACTAAATACTGATGAATAAGATACTTAATTGTTTTATGTTATTTTTAACAACTTATGATTCAGATGTGTGTTCAAAGAAATGAACATGGGAGTGTAAGGAGAAATGTTAAACAAACAAACAAACAAACAAACAAAAACCACCTGTAGGCCCTTGTGCTATTTATGATTTCTTTTTAATATTAATATTCATTAATCTATTAATTTCATTTAACCAAGATTTACTGAGCATATATTAAGTGCCAAGAAACAAGCTAGAAAATAAATAAGTGCTTTTTCTATTTACTGATACATAGACCTCAGAAAGAGATGGTTTAAAGGTTCTGAGAATATGTTCAATTTTGGACATATTGTATGTGAATTGTTTCTACACAGTTCAAGTAGAGAAGATGAACACAAAACCAGATATATATACATAAGGCTTGCAATAGAGGTCAAGGCTGAAGATGTAGATTTGGAAAATGACAGCATAAAAGAGTTACAAAAATTGCAGGAGTATATGAGATCACCCAGAGAATATTCAAGTAACTCAAAATGTCCATAGACCCAGACATTAATGAAATAAAAAAAGGAATAAAGTAGAGGCAGGTTTTGAAATAGATTTGCATCGTATTATATTATTATATAATACAACAAATGTGTCCATGACATACATCAGCATATGATCACAATGCCTTGAAGTAGGTATTTTCATTACTTGTTAATTTCATTACCAAGAATATCATACTAGAATAGTAGTTTGACTAGAAGTTGGAGTTGAGGGGTTGTTAGTGTAGTGTAGTGTAGTGTAGTGTAGTGTAGTGTAGTGTAGTGTATTGCTTTCAGGAATAAAGCTTGAGGATGTTTGGCTAATGAGAGGAAGTCCATGGAAAGGATGCAAGATCTGGAAAAAACATTTCAAGGTGGAGATCACAAATGTCAGAATTAGCCTGGATATAAAGAATGGAGAAAATTCTTCTATTAAAGAAAACAGGATTTTTTTTCAGGAGTGGGTATTTTAACTCCCATAAACATGAGACAGCTTTTAAAATTATTGAATCTCTGCTTTCAACTATACTCTTTTAGTTTGATGTTAGTCCCCTTAAAAATTTTAAGCCCTTTCTAGTTAATTTGTTATAAAAATTTTTATTATTTTGATAACTGATCATCCAAAACCATCTATTTAATTTCTTATTTAAAGCTTTATTTATTTATTTTAAATTTTATATTCTCTCTCCAATAGAAAGGTTCCCAGTAGCTCTATTAGCTTGTAAGGGGGGTATGGTTTACTCCGACTGCCTTGTCTCTCTCTTCCCTGAGCTGCACTCATGGTGTTAGACTGAGAAAGAGGGGTTGAGGAAAAAAAGACTTCTTATCCTTTGGCTGTAGGCCTGTGGACAACAGGTCTACAGTCAACAAGGTTTAGGTCTCTCCTAGGTTGTCCAGAACCTTCTCCAAACTCATGCTATTATCAAGTCCACAATTCCATAAAGCTTCCATGACTTCCAACACCAGGGCCAAAAGGCAAGCTTGGCATGTATCTTTAGCTATCTTGAAAACTAAGACATAGAGGGAATCACTCTTCTTCAGGTCTTCTCTCTCCAGGCCTTTTGCTCCTTGTTAAAACATCAAAAGGCAAAACAATATATACGAAGGTTAAATGAATTTTCCACTTGGGAACAAAATGCCAGGGTCCTATTTACTCATGAGTCCTCACTGTACAAGTGATTTTCTTGTGTCTTTTCTCTCTTTGTTTGGGGAGGACAAGCAGGACTCTTTGCCTCTCCATAGGCAAGGAGTGAAGGAAGTAGCTTCTTTTAAAGACCACTGTACTTGAAAAGGCCCACATCACTCTTCTCAATTTTCTTATTATATTAGCTGGGCTTTATTAGGCAACATAGGATGAGTTCTCTGGCGGCATCTTTCAGTAAGCCCTGTGGAGGAAGGTCAGTCCAACAGTTGATGGATCTCTGAGTTTAGAATGTGGGGTATTTAGGGATTTCTGTTCTTAACTTTGGGCCTTAACACCAATTTTAAGGTAACAGGAAAATTCCATTCAATACTCCTTTAATATACATAAGGATGAATAAAGATACAGGTTTTGAGAGGGAAAGAAGAAATCAACAGAGTCGGTATGCATTAGATTTTGTTTCTGTGAGAGATAAAAGTCAAGGTTATACTGGGGGTGAAGATACCAGCTTAAGCTAAGAAGTAAAAGTTTATAATAACTATTAGGGAATACAGAGTGACACGTAAAATAATAAAGATCCATCTACATTGAGCAGTTTTACCCTTCAATGAATATAGTCATATTTATATAATTTTCTTAAACAGTATAGGTTTAGTGTCCAGGATTGATTCGGAATTGAAGATCTTAAGAATAGATGTGGCTAAAGGCTGTTGGGATCAAGGAAATTGAAGAAGCTTGGAGAGTGTGTTTCAGATCATTGATCTCTTAATTAATCCTTTAAAAGGGACATTCATAAAACAAATCTCGGGAGCCAGTTGTCTTACAAAAACTGAACATATTTTAGAGTCAAGAAAAGAGCTGTGTGTTAATCCAAAGCCATTCAAATTGAAAAGAAGAAGTGCCAGGGGTGGGAGATAAACACATTCAGATTTATTAAAAGGGAGTCAAACCAAGACAAATGGGCTAGCAAATAGTAGGGAGTACATGCAGGCTAGTTGGCTTGAATTTCAGAAGCTGAATATGGTTCCATGAACTAGAAAATAGGGAAGGATGAGAAAGCCTGACTAAAAAATCATTTCTTGGTTACTGTTAGACATGTTCATTTTGTGTCACCCATGGAATTTCCAAGTGGACATGTCCAGTTGGATATAGGAGTCATAAGTTTAGGGAAAGATCAAGGTTGGATTTGAGAATCTAAGCATGAAGACAATAGTTAAAAATTTGATAGTAGATAAGATTTCCCAAGGACAACATAGGAGTAAAAAGATCAGTGGATGAAGTATGGAACATTCATTGTTAAGGGGGTTTGAGGGAGCAATTATAGAGACTTAAGAAAAAAAGGACAAAGCAGAAAGGGGAGCGTCAAGAGAGTGAAGGTACAGACTTGTGTATGTGCCTAGAATGATTGTGGCACTTTTGAGAAATACTTTTGTTTGCTTATTAACTTTAAGATGCTAATTAAATTATTTAGTTTGATGTCTCAACTAAATTTTTATTTTTAAAACTAATTTTTCTCTTGCTATATAAATCTTATAAATAACTGATAACCCAATATTTAAAATTTTAAAAATTAAGTATGGACTATACTAGATTTTTGAATAGCTAATGATCTTCAAAGTATCTTAAATATTAACTTATAATTTTAAGTATCAAAACAGTGAGCTAGAGGATGATATAAACACATACAGGAGAGGTTATTCATGTTTTAAACTTAATTTTTAGAATTATTATTCTGAGAACTACTTCCGTTTTTTAAATGAATGTCTGCCTCCAGACAAGGTAAATAACTTAGAAGGGCAAATTACTTTTGGTAACCCATGTATAACTCACAGAAAATTTATATTATTCTAAAGGTTACATTTTACCTCAATATCATTTTGTAGTAAACTAAAATTCTGGTCCTGCCCTTGCTGGTCTCACTGAGCTGATTACTTTCTGGTTCTGGACCTCATAGGAATCCCATGGCCCACAAACTTCTATGACCTGATGACTTCCTATACTGGAGTAAATATAAAAAAGAAGCATCTTTGGTCTCTGTATGCAGCAGCTCAGGCTCAGACTTTAAAGTACTTTCTTCATGGACTGTATTTCTATCCTCCTAGCTATTTATTTGGATTTGCTTCCCACCCCACATAGATGTCTGTGATAGCAGGACTTAATAGTATTAGCTCTCCTTCAGCATGTCCTCTGCCCAAACCACTGTTACAGCTATGTGGAATTGGTTTGTCTCTCTCCACTGAGATAGCAGAATTGGGGCTATTTAAATTTCTATGAACTTTGGTATAGGGTGGGGTGAAAGGAAGTACTTTAAGATTAAGCTGGTCTTAGAAAATCATCCTTCAAAGCACTACAGGAAAAAAAAAATCCGCTGTGGTTAAAAATATTCTTCAGCTAAAAATTGCCTTAATAATAAAATTCATTTAGTTCTCCGCAGCTCTGCGAGGTAGTATTATCACTCTTACTATTCCCATTTTGGACACAGTGACTACACCACAGAGGCCCAAGGTAACGGAGCTAGTATTAGAGTCAGGGCACAGGACTTGGTCTTTTTTCCACATGTTATGCTGCCTCCTATACCAAGGGTTGGAGGAGAGAATGGGGAACACTGAAATCTTAGGTCAGAGCTTTGTATTTACTTACATGTGACTGCCCACTTATGCCCATCATACTGTGCTCAGCAGGTTTCTAACAAGCTAGGAAAGAGATGTGCCCTCCCAAATCTCTGAGTCAATGGGCAGACAGAGAGAAATGAACTGTCATCCTGCCTCCTTCCAGGTGGCCACTGTTTGCAGCTGCTTTTCTTAAAGTGAATTAAGAGTGGGCTACAGAATCGTTGTCTCACTTCAACTGCATGGTCATGAGAATAGGTAGAAATTTCTTTTAAAATATGACAATTATTTGTCCATTAGTCTTTTTTTGAAGTTTTTTATTACATTTATTGAGGTGACATTGGTTAGTAAAATTATATAGGTTCAAGAGTACAATTCTAAAATACATCATCTGTATATTCCATTGTATATTCACCACCCAAAGTCAGTTCTCTTTTCATTATCATATATTTGACCCTCTTTACCCTCTTCTACCACCATCCTACCCCCTTTACCCTCTGGTAACCACTAAATTGTTATCTGTGTCTGAGTTTTTGTTTGTTTGTCTTGTTCATTTGTTGCTTTCAGTTATACTCGTATATCCCATATATGAGTGAAATCATATGGTTCTTGACTTTTTCTGAATCAGTTTGCTTAGCATGATAATCTCAAGTACCATTCATGTTGTCACAAATGGCAGTGTTTCATCTTTTCTTATGGCCAAGTAGTATTCCATTATATATAAGTACCACATTTTCTTTATCCAATCATCTATCATCGAAGGACACTTTGGTTATTACTATCTCTTGGCCACTATGAATAATGCTGCAATAAACATAGGAGAACATATATCTTTACTGATAAATGTTTTCAGATTTTTTTTGGATGAACCCAGAAAAGGAATTGCTGTGTCTTATGACAATTCTATTCTTAATTTTTTGAGGAATCTCCATACTGTTTTCATTATTGGCTGTGCCAATTTACAATCCCACCATCAGTGTTATGAGGGTTCCTTTTTCTGCACAACCTCTCCAACACTTGTATTACTTGTCTTGTTGATAATAGCCATTCAAACAGGTGTGAGTTGGTATCTCATTGTGGTTTTGATTTGCATTTCCCTAATAGCTAGTGAAATTGAGTATTTTTGCAAATATCTGTTGGCCATTTGTATGTCTTCCTAGGAGAAGTGTCTGTTCAAGAACGCTGCCCATTTTTTTTCATTGGATTGTTTGTTTTGCTGTTGCTGTGTTGTAGGAGGTCTATATAAACTTTGGATATTAGTCCCTTATCGGAGGTGTTATTTGCAAATATCTTCTCCTATTTGGTTGGTTGCCTCTCTAATTTGTTGATAGTTTCTTTTGCTGTGCAAAAGCTTTTTAGTTTAATATAGTCCCCTTCATTTATTTTTGCTTTTACTTCCCTTGTCTTTGAGGCCAAATTCATCAATTCTTCTCGGAACCCAAGGTCCATAAGTTTAGTACCTTTGCTTTCCTCTATGCAATTTATTGTTTAGGTCTTTGATCCATTTTGAGTTAATTTTGGTATATGGTGACAGCAGTCTAGTTTCCTTCTTTTGCCCATGGCTTTCCAATTTTCCTAGCACCTTTTATTGAAAAGGCTTTCTTTTCTCTGTTGTATATTTTTGGCTCCTTTGTAAAAAGTTATAGGGCCGGCTGAGTGGCTCAGTTGGTTAAGAGCTCACTCAAGAGTGCGAGCTCTGAGCAACAGGGTCACCAGTTCGATTCTCGGCCCGAGCTGAGCTGCTGCTGAGCTGCCAACAGGAGGCAGGATGGCTCAAAAAAAAAAAAGTTATGCCCATATTTATGTGGATTTATTTCTGGGTTTTCAATTCTATTCCATTGGTCTGTGTGTCCATTTCTCTGTTTTGATTATTGTTGCTTTTGTAGTACAAATTGAAGTCAGGGAGTGTGATACCTCCTGCCTGTTTTTGTTTGTTTGTTTTCTTAGGATTGCTTAAGTTATTCAGAGTCTTTTGTGATTCCATATAAATCTGATGTTTTTTTGTTTTATTTCTTGAAAAAAAATGCCATCGGGGTTTTGATGGGGATTGCATTGAATTTGTACTTTGCTTTGGGTAATATGGCCATTTTAATTGTGTTGATTCTTCAATTCCATGAACACAAAATATCTTTCCATTTCTTTGCATCTTCAATTATTTTAATAATGTCACAGTTTTCAGTGTATAGGTCCTTCATGTTCTTTAAGTTTATTCATAGGTATTTTATTCTTTTGGTTACCATTGCAAAAGGAACTATTAAAATTTCTTTTTCTGAAATTTCATTGTTAGTATATAGGAACACAATAGATTTTTATACATTGAGTTTGTATCCTGCAGTTTTACTCTATTTGTTTATTGTTTTCAATAACTTTTTGGTGGAGTTGTTATGGTTTTCTATATAAATAATCATGTCATCTGCAAAAAGTTACAATGTGACTTCTTCATTCCCAGCTTGGCTGTCTTTTATTTCTTTCTCTTGCCTCATTGCTCTGGCTAGGACTTCTGATACTTTATTGAATACCAGTGGTGAGAGGGGACATCCTTGTCCAGTTCCTGATCACAGAGGAAAAGCTTCAGTTTTCACCATTAAGTATAATGTTGGTTGAGGGATTATCATATATAGCCTTTAATATGTTAAGGCATATTCCTTCTGCAGCCATTTTATTAAGTGTTTTAAACATGAATGGATGTTGTATCTTCTCAAATGCTTTTTCTGCATCTATTGATACGATCATATGATTTTTATTATTTATTTTGTTTATGCGTTGTAGCACATTGATCAATTTGTGTATATTGAACCATCTCTGTGCCCCTGGAATGAACCCCACTTGATCGTGACATATAACCTTTTTAATGCATTGTTGTATTCGATTTGCTAGTATTTTGTTTAGAATCTTTGTGTCTGTATTCATCAGGGATATTGGCCAGTAATTTTCTGTTTGTGTGTTATCCTTACTAGGCTTTGGTATCAGGATAATGTTGGCCTCATAAAATGAGTTCGGAAGTATTGCCTCTTCAATTTTTTTGAAAGAGTTTGAGGAGGACAGGTATTAAATCATCTTTGAATGTTTGGTAGAATAGTGAAGTCATCTGGTCCTGGACTTTTGCTTTTGGGAAGGTTTTGGATGATTGTTTCAATATCCTTACTGTTGATTTGTCTATTTAGAATTTCCAGTTGTTCATGTTTCAGTAGGAAGGTTATGTTTCTAAGAACTTGTCTATTTCTTCCAGGTTATTGAATTTGGTGGCATATAGTCCTTTATACTCTTTATGTAAAAGTAAGTTTCATATATACAGTAGTCCTTTTTCTTTAGCATGCATCTTATTTCCATTCCCCTTTGCAAATTCAGACCTTTGCCTCCTCCCCTTTTATGTCACAAATTATCTCTATTTATGCTGTGAGTTCATTTCCAAGCTATTTGAAGTAGCAAATTGTCTTCTTCTCTTTGTCATTTTTATGTTTTTATCTCCTTTACCCTTTATGTTGTATTGAGGTGTATAGTGCCCTATTCTGAATAGGGGTTGCCATTTCCTGCTTCCATCAATCTGTTAGTCATCTTACTCATAGTTCTGTATCTTTTTGTCTTTTTGTTCAAGTAGAATAACCAACCCCCTTCAGTATTTCCTGTGTGCAGGTCTTGTGGTGGAAAATTTCCTCAGCTTCTGTATAACCTGAAAGGTCTTTATTACTCTTTCATATCTAAAGGATAACTTAGGTGGATATAATATTTTTGGGTAATAATTTCTCTCTTTCAATAGTTTGATTACTTGATTCTACTCCCTCCTAGCTTGTACAGTTACTGCTGAAAAATCTGATGATAAGCTAATGGGCTTTCTTTTGTAGGTTCCATGTTCTTTTCCCAAGTTGCCTTGAGAATTCTCTTTGTCATTAATTTTTGACAGTTTCAATATAATATACCTTGGAGAAGGCCTTTCAGGATTGAGATAATTAGGTGTTCTGTTTGCTTCTTGTATTCAAAGATGCAGTTCTTTCCATATGTTTGGAAAGTTCTTGTCGATTGTTTGTTTGAAAAGGCTCTCTGTGTCCTTCTCCCTGTCTTCTCCTTCTGATAGACCCATTATTCTTATGTTGCTGTTTCTGATGGAGACTGATAGTTCCTGTTTTATTTCTTTTAACTCTGAAGTCTCTCTCTTCTCCCATCTGTGTCATTTCGAGATTTTGTATCTTCGATATCACTAAGTCTTTTCTCCATCTGATCAGCTCTAATTCCTAAGCTCACTATTTTACTCTTCATCCCTTTTCTTGAGTTCCACAGCTCCATAATTTCTATTTGCTGCTTCTTCTTCTTCTTCTTCTTCTTCTTCTTCTTCTTCTTCTTCTTCTTCTTCTTCTTCAATTTCAACCTTTTTGGTAAAGTATTCACTTTGTTCCTTGATTTTATTTCTGAGTTCATTAAACTGCCTGAGTTTTCTTGCATCTAGTTGAGTGTTTTTCAGAACTGCAATCTTGAATACTTTGTCATTTTAGTCACATATTTTCTTGTTTTTAAGTGTATTTTCTGGACACTTTCAATTTCTTGCTGAGCCGCCTTGTTACCTTGGTTGTTCATTGTAACCTATGGATTATATCTCTTCCTAGGCATCTACAGTAATGAATTCTGCAACTGGTTGATACAAAGAGGTCTTTCTTTGGTTTTCTAGTATGTAACACTGGGGCATTTTATTTTCTCTTGTTCTGTTCCTGCTTCTCACAGTGAAAGATTTCTTGGGGAGGTGGTTGTTTCCTCTGTGACCAGGTCCCTTCAGTCTCAGGCTACCACCCTCATGGGAGAATGTGACAGGCAATGGATTTCTGAGCCCCTAAAATCCCAGTGCTGCCTCTGCAGCCAGATGCAGAGCTTCCCTGCCTGAGCAGCTCTGGAACAGGGCAGGTTGAGAGAGTCCACTGGTGTGTTTGTGGCTTTGTTCTTCTTTGACAATTGGTGACTGCCAGAACACAGCTGCTTCACCCTGGTATCTCAACCCTTTGTCACTGTAATTAGCCACAGTGTCCATCTGCCACTAAGAACTGTCTCTCCAGTTCTTAGTGCTGTAGATATTCTGCTCTTTAACCCAACACTGCTACAGTTTCTTCTGGGGCCTGCTACTAGCCCTGGGAGGGTAGAGGGAGGTGGCTAGGCTCCATGGCTTTGTTTTCTACCTGGATCGAGGGCTGCTAGATCACAGATGTCACACTTATGTATTTAGCCTTTACCCTGAGGTCTCTGTCCAGATTGCTGGGTCCAGCCATGTTATACGCTGATCACTAAAGCAGGAGTGCCTGGGGCCCCAGAGAGTGTACCTGCAGCCTGTATCCTGCCCTCTCCTGGGACCACAGTGAGCTCTGAACTACATCTGCACACCTGTCTCTGTTCTTCTCCCTTCCCTCGTCCCCTGCTTGACTTGATTTGCCCACCTTCAGATGTTTCAATGTGCAAATCTCTCAGACATGTTTTTGTGTTGTGCAGGGAATCCTTTGTTGAATTACAGAA
>NW_017731796.1:172920-178725 GCF_001890085.2 Hipposideros armiger
TTATTTAAATTGTGCTACAATCTAGTTTTTTTTCACTTAAGCTCTGCATATAAATATACATAAAATGTTAGTTAATATTTATTCCCCTTGTTTTTCCTGCATCATTTATTTTCTTCAATATGTGGTTCAGGGAAAAATAAAACTTCCTGGCTATGGATTAAAAACAGTTACTTGTTCTCATCCAACTTACAAATTAGCACTTCTAATTAAACTCCAACCTTAAAATTTTCTTTGTTTTGAATCCATCCTGTTGAGTGGGTACAGAATTGTCCAAGTATATTTTTTCTATCTTAATGCTAATAGATAATGTGCTAGCTTGTAGATATTTATAATTGTTCATTAGTTGCAAGCAGTATGCTTTAACTTTTATATCCTTGAAACTATGAAGTAATGTTACTATAATTCAGTTCTTCTTAATGTTTCTACTTTAAATAGAATGTATTATGAAACTGAGATCTGAGCATTTTTAGAAATTCTGAGCTGGAGATATCAGTTTAGTCAGAACAGTGTCAAATGTGGAACCCAAACAACATAATTGGTACTTTGAGGTTGAGGTTGATATGACATTCACTTGAACACATTTTAATGCTTATGCATATTTAAATTAAAATTTTAACCTCTTGACATTCAATCCAACAAGCCATTCACCATCCAACTAGAGAGGCATGTCTGACAAATAAGATGACAAAGAGCAAAAAAATCACTTGTTTTGAATCTATGCTTAATGCACAAAGGCTTTTCAAAAACAACCTTGCTGTTTGCTAGCATTTTGACAGTAGATTGTAATATTAGCATAGTTTTTCTAACTGATTATACAGCAAAAATTTGCTTCAAATATTTGTCTATGTTCTAAATGGCTAATAGCTAGAAATGATGGTATGGTGTGTATTCAAGTCATCACATCCATTTAATTTTATGATTTTGCTCTTTGTACAGAAGGTAGGTTTCTACAATAGTTATCTCACACAATACTGCTTCTGGCTTCCAGGAAAATTGGATAAGATAGGAGTCGGCACTAGATAACACTCTCCCCTCTCTATCAGAGCTCATCTGTCCAGAAAAGTAGTACTGATCTTACTCCTTTTTGATCCACATTGTCAGCTTCAAATTAGCAGGGCCTCTGCAAAGAAGTTTGCCTGTAAACATGGCCAGAGCCAGGTTGTCAGGTCAGATGCCACAATTTGTTTTGCCTCAACATAATCTTGTGTTGACCCATTTTGGTGCCATGCACCTGCAGGTATGTTAGGGTTGAGGATTCTAACTTCAAATACAAGTGGTACTATCATGTACAGCTGGGTCATAATGGGGAAAAAAGAATACTTATTCAATCATTCTATGCTATTTAAAATTTATAATTTCATTTCACATTTATCATAGTGAAAATTCTCATGTTTAATAGCAGGCACAAGTGGAAATTATTGTATCTAACCGAATCTGTACTTGCAGTGAAGAGTTGACATTTAAATTGGGAAGTTGCCAGGGGCCTTTGGCTTCATTCCATAATTGTCAAGTTTCATGACTTTCAGGAAGTTATTTTAATTCCAAGTAATTGGAGTTATTTTGTATCCTGAGATCCAATGCTGCTACTTAAAACCAAAATACGCCAACATTTATGGCAATGAAATAGAGAAAACCCTTCTTGCTTATTGCCTTTATGTTTATTTACTTCGAGTCCTGGATGAACAACGCAGTTCAGCTTTGCCCTCCACGTTATAAATATCATCACAAACTCATAAAGAACTATTTCTTCAAAGAACAGAAATGACTCTGAAATCTACTTAAACTCAGAGTAGCCTTGTGAGGGAGATGGAAAGTGGCTGAGTATGTTTTCTAATTTCAAGTTCAGGAAAGTAAGGAACACAAAAGTTAAGTGGCTGGTCTCCATTTATTCAAACAAATTTATTCAGGAGTAAAGCCAGAAATAAAGATCAAGCCTCCTGGCCCATGCACCAGACCAATGCTGGCTTATAGCTTTCAAAACCTTTATTTTCTTGACAAATGCTAAACAGCTCTCCCCTACTACACGACAAGATTCAGACATACTGCCATCTACTGACCACCAAGGAGCGTACTGCTTTCCCTTCAAACTACCATCCCCAGAATGCCAATGGGCTGTGTCTACTCCACTGTGTAGCAGAGTGTGTAAGAGATAAATGAATTTACAGTATCTCCTTCCCCATCAAGGGATTAGTATACTCACATTATTAGTATTTATATGACAATGCAACAATATACTATGTTGTTTGTACGTGGAACATCCTTGAAATCATTTGTCCCTCCCTGTGCCCTTATTTTGACATGGTCTTCTAAGGATTTGAATATCTAAAACAGCCTTTTTGTTCCATATAAAACAGTTAGAGGAAAGTCATGCCATTTTTGTGTTGTCTATATTGCCTTTTACCAATGTCCTATGAGATGTGCTAGTTATTCTACATCAGTGATTCTCAACCTGTGGGTCACAACCCCTTTGGGGGTCAAANATATACACTAGGCTCCATAACTTGAGAGGTTTTCCTACATAAATTGCTGAGATTTGAATATATTGTAATTGAGAAAGTTAAATTATCCTTTTATTTCTTTAACGAAGCATTTGGTAAGATCATATCTTGTTGTGCCATACCCTAGAGATAAAATAACCATATCATCCAAAGACTCAAAGCTAAGTAGGGAAGATAGGAACTGAAACAAATAATTATAACAGACAGTTGTACACAAATCAGTACATGAATAAAGTATACTTGTAACCAACATACAGGTATTTCAGCTCAGTTGTCACAGGAAAAGTGACATTTGCCTTGCTTTTAGAGGAAAAGTACAAGTTCTTAGATATGACATGACATATAGAGATATACCTGAAACACAGGACTGCCTCAGTTATATATGGAGCTTAACAAACAATAAATGATACAGAATTCATAAATGAGTGCATTGACAGTGAACAGGCTCAAAAATATTGTTGTGAGCTTGATTTATAAAACTCATTCACCTTATTGGTAATTATGTATACATTTTCTTTTCCTGAGCCAGCATTGTAAATATTGAAATGCACTCTTTCTATGTTCAGCCTCCTTGAAGCTTACCTACTCTCTGTATATATACCGAATCATGAAAGTGGTTATGAATTCCCCAGCAGTTGCTTGCTTCTCAGCATCCATTTCCTTTCTTCAAATCATAGCATTCCACCTGCTTTTGGGAAACTACCACTTTCTCACTATTGGTTATGCAATGTTGGTGATAGTTCATAGGATTTTATTGGCACAGCTCTTTCCCTTGGCCATTGTGACTGAGGTCAAGAAAGGGTCTCAACATATTGATTTATTTATTGGATGAGTTCATAAATTAATAGATGAATACAGACTTCAGCCAATAGGCATATTATATTTTCCTGGCCATCAGGATTGCTTCAGACATTGGCCAGTAATTTAATCCAGACCCATTAAGTGTGTTCCTCAGAACAATTGCTAAGCATTTGTTAGACAACTATGCTCTCTCTGCAATGGGTGGTAGGAGACTGTTAGGCTGCTGCTGCAGCTGCCATTTCCATCTATGAGAGGCACTGTTCTGACAGTTGAGCTAGCCCAGAGAGCAGGGGGTAGTGAAAAAGAGAATTTCTAATCATTAAAATTCTAGTTTCTAATTAAACTGAACTATCTGTTTACCATAGTCAATAATACTCCAAGTTCATTACTCCAGTCTAAGTTGAAATGTTGATCATTTAGAGCAAAAAGAATCCTGACTGATAAATACCATCATTTTTTTGGTCACCTATTATAGTTGCAATTCTTCATTATTGTATGTCTGTGACATTTGTCTTCCCAAATTTTGAGATCTTTCCAGATTGCAGATAGTCAGTCTATTTTTACCAACTCTTCACCCATTTCATGAAATCAGGAATAATCCAGGCATCATCTTCCATGTAACTGAGAGAATTTAAGTGCAATGTTTTCTGATGCTTGCTGCCACCGTGATGTTTTCCTCCATATTACTGATATTTCTTTCTGGCTCAGAAAGTCAATTTCCAGTCCCATGAGTCTCCCAGTAGACCCTCAGTCACCCAGTTTTCTACATCTTCTTGTTTTTACCACTTTTATTTTAGATTTACTTTATGGATGTGTTAAGCTAACACACAGAAACTGTATTTTACAATCCATGTTTTTAGTTAACCACTAAACTGATTCTTAGCTTGTGAGAACCATCTCTAAACATCATTGTACCAAAATTTAAAAGTATTTTAATATAGAAGTTATTAAAAATTGGGTANGCTCTTCCTCCAGTCATTCCCTTGCACATGAGTAAAATAGAATGAGTTCTTCTACCTCCTACTTCGGCCACAGTTAATGTATGTGATGTATGGCTTACAGGAGTTTTGCCTACTATTCTAATTGTCCCAATGGAGTTCTCTAGTAATACAAACATGCAAATATAATTATACTTTCCTTCCAACTTCTAACTGGCTGTAGCAATAATATATTTGCAATGACCCATTCCATCAAATTTCCACAATATCAGATATGCTGTTTATCTCAAGGCCCACCTGTAGTCTCTCACGTTAGTGAAAAACAGTGACATTCCTCAAGCTTGCTCTGCAATTCCAGTGGCGCTCCCCTCTTCCTCTTACCCAGCCTAATTCTTAAGACCTAAATGAATTCCTTTCTTCTCCGTCTTCCCCCATCGAGTTTCTGGCCTTGCTCTCTGTTGAGTTCTACCCTCTTTCTCAAATAGTATCTCCTGTTTTAGTTAGCTTTTTACTACTCCAAAGGTTCTAGTCCTTTCCTTGTCCTTCCAGAATATATAATTTTAAGCTCCCTGATGTATACTTTCTAAATTTCTTCATCCTTTAGCCAGTTTTCAATGTCATAAATAATATCATAAATATGTGAGCCTGTGGCAGCCTTGGCATGAATGGGGAGTTCACACAACTGGCTTAGGTATGACTGTCTAACTGGTGGTTAGGCTGGTGAACAGAACTAGGAGATGAGCATATCAGAGAACAGAAAAATAAAGATGGATCGAGGTGTCTCTTTTGGTCACATCATCGCCATGTTTTCTGAATTTTAGCCCATGCTACTTTAACTCTGCACTTGCCTTTCTTCCCACTACTTAATTTCTTTCTTCCCTCCCCATGGCACCTAGCACTAATTTATAGTAGTAACATTGTCTGGGGTGCTTCTCTGGGGCAATAGCACAAGATTTCACACCAGGAATAATATACCAATAGAAGAGCAGAGGAGCAGTGAATGCACTATTCAGAAGCTGGGGAGAAGGCTTACACTAACGTTGTTGGCTAAGTATCTGGAGTTAATCTACCCTTATCAATAAATTCACTCAGTCTACACAAGTAGAATCACTGTGACAGCAAGGAGGCCTGTCAAGCTGCCTACCATCTTCTAATATCAACATTTCCTCTATCCAAACAAGAAATGTGATGAGACAGAAGTTTCCAAGTATATTCTATGAGAAACCTTCTGAACAGTTCCTAATGGTTTGGCTCCCTCTGCCATTTTCATCATGCAAATTTAGACACATGTGAAACAAAAAAGAAAGCTGCTTTGTCAGAATAATAAAGGGAAGAAAACATCAGCACCTTATTGAGCAGTTTTAATATTTTTAACATTATTTTTCAAGGAGGAAAAAAGCAATTACAAAGATCGTGTCTTATAAAGTTAATTGTGAGTCAGGGGCTAATGTAACGATCAGACATTTTGAGACCCAACATCAAATTGAGAGCTGGGTTAAATTATCCTGGAAAAGAAGGTTCCCTGAAAAATAGGTCTACGGGAAAGTTATACAGCAAGAACAGAGGGG
>NW_017731796.1:182275-185465 GCF_001890085.2 Hipposideros armiger
AAACAGCAGCAGAGAGGCTGGTTACCTCTCTGTAACCTGCTTTATGACCTTAAGAAAAATTTCTGTTCTGGGATGGTGGTTTACAGACATCATGGTTGAGGAATGTTGAACATAGAACTTACTTCTATTCTTTCAGGATACAAAAACCTATGTTCATGACAATTTAATTGTTTTCATGAAAGAATTGTGTTGGTTTTTGCAATTAGTCAAGCAGAAGTTCTCCTTTGAAGTTCAGTTTGAAATTCAATCTGAAAAAGACTATTCACTTAATTTGGAATACATGTCTATATTTATCCATCCAAATATTTACAGAAATATCTTATTTTGAGGTCATCTTAGGCAGGAATGAGAAACACTGTGGTTTCCACATGTTTTAAGTATCAAGAGGGTGAAAGTCACAAAGGAGGTGGGGGGTAAGTACAGAGATGTATTAAAAATGGAAACATTGGGGAATTTTACTGACTCAGTAAAACCAGCACACTGTGGAATTTTAATTGAAAAGTATACAGAGAGAAAACTCTAGCCCAGAAATCTGCCCTTCACATGTTCAGTCCTTATTGAAGGCTTAATAGATACTGGAAGATAAGAAAGAGGTCAAGGAACATTCAGATGGAAAATGAGAGGACAAGAGTTGATGGGGAGAGAGGGAAGGAATGGGAGGTACTGGTATACGAACATCTTTGGGATGAACTTGGACAAGGAGCCAGGCATTCGGAGGGTTTGTCTGAACTAAACTGACCCACCAAATTTTTTGAGAAGTAGTAACAAGAACACAATGTTCTTTAGCTTTTTTCTATTTAAAACACATGCATTTATAAACAATCTTTCAAAAATTATTATTTATACTTGTTTCTCCTTACAACATGGTGACAATATATCACCTTATAAAAGAAGTTAGGTTTTAAAAATGCTTGTAGAAATTTTATTTCCCTGATACCAGAAAGGTGAATTAGTTCAGTAGAGCTATTTACATTCCATGTTATCATTTTATTTTTGGTATCATTATATTTTAGATTGTTGCAAAATTATAACATCATATTTTCCTAAATAAAGAGCAGAAAGATAATTCCAAATGAGATATCAGATCTTAGTACAAATAAGAGTGACCTGTTATATAGGAAATTATACAATCAGCTAGTTTTTAACCTAGGTTAGCCTGAAGAATCACAGGGTGTAGAATTCTGGCCAAGTCCAGGAAACAGTTGAGAAGACAGAGGCCAAAATAGCTAATGGTCACAGAGCAATTACCAAAGGGTAAACAGCTGCAAAAAAAAAAATCTCTGGTGATATGCAGAAGGTATGACCCAAGTAGAGGACTTATCTGTACATTTGTGTGAGAAATCTTCCTAATGCTGAAGAATAAAACCACCTGAAAGAATTAGGGAGAACAATTATTATAGTTCATACAGAGCCAGTAATATTGCCTGTTCCCACCATTCAGAAGAATCAATTCATCAAGAGGATATAACAGTCCTAAATATATCTGAATATAGTACTAATGCCTCAAAATACATAACACAAAGATAGATAGAACTGCAAGAAGAAATAGAGAGATCCACAATTATAGTTGTGTATTTTAACGCTCCACTTTCAATAATTGACAGAAGAAGTAATGCCAGTTCTATAAAAACTTCCAAAAATTGAAGAGGAAGAAATACTTTCTCTTAAACACTCAGTGTTGACAGCATCACCCTGAACAAAATCTGAAAAAGCATTATGAGAAAACTAGAGACCAATAGTTCTCATAAACATAGATATAGTAAATAAATGGAATCCAACAGTATATAGAAAGAACAATGCATCCTTATCAAGTAGAGATTATCCCGGGAAATGCAAGGCTGTTTTAACATTTGAAAATTTGTCAATAATTTACCATATTAACAGATGAAAAGAGAAAAACTATATGATAATATCAATAATTGCAGAAAATGTTTGATGAAATACAACATCCTTTCCTGNCATGAGATACTATAGAGGTGGCCAGGGGTTCTAAGGGACAAAATATTGTTATAACTGCTTCACAAAGCTGTCATTTATACTCAATGCAGGTATGGTCTTTTTGACTATAGGTCCTGTATAAATACTAACACCCCAAAACCAACAAAGCCTTTTGCTTTCTTCTCAAAAAGCTACTTATGAATTAAATCCTAAGAAATCAACGTGATTTCTAGGGTAGAAAAGGAATTAAACAGGCTCAGTTTTCACACAAACTTGTTGAGTTTCATTTCCATTGAACACTGCATATTATACATAAAACATGTATGTCTCTATATTTGTATCTATCTATAGAGGTTGCCAAAAAAAGTATACATTTTAAGAAAGAAAAACTGTATTAAAATTGTAATAATCAATATATACCAATAACAAAAGATGAATACAAGTCTTGTGTATACTTTTTTTGGCATCCCTGGTATATTAACACTACAGAAAGAGAGGGGTACTGTGCAAAGTACCTCAGAAAATAAAAATAATTTTACAATTCCTTTCCTGCTTATTCTCTGGAAATTTTTATTAGACCCCCTTCTAGGTTTCCATACTCAAAGCGACAGGCCACCTCTCCTGAGTAATGCCACGATCGATGTGAACATGAGTAGTTAACAGCTCACATAGGCAAAATCACAAAGAAAATAAAATCTGTAACAACAAGCTATAAACACCCTTTCAGCGTTAGTGGAGTTTTTTTAAGTTCTCTTTATATATATCATGAGCTTCTAGATTCACATCTTATTTTTCATTTGTGTGAGTTTGTCACTTTTCTTACAGGCATCAGAGTGAAAGCTTTTTGTTTACTATAAAATTTCCTCCCTCTCTGCAAAATTTCAAAACAGGAAATTTTAGGAGCTTTAGAAAATGTGTGCCCATATAAGTCAGACAGTGTATGAGCTAAATCTTATTTTCACCAATTGTTAACTTGCAGTCTGTTGCAAGTTATTTAACCTTGAGCTCATATCTATGCAAAGGAGACAGCGACACTCACCAAGCAAGTTTAATGGGAGGACTAAATAATATAACATATATAAATCATATAACTGATATCTAATCAAGGTTAAATCAATGCAAGTTCTTTATTATTGACACAGCTTATTATATACACTAGGCTCCATAACTTGAGAGGTTTTCCTACATAAATTGCTGAGATTTGAATATATTGTAATTGAGAAAGTTAAATTATCCTTTTATTTCTTTAACG
>NW_017731796.1:190149-191204 GCF_001890085.2 Hipposideros armiger
AGGCTGTTCTATAGAACTTGGAAATATAATTCTAAGTTTTTATATGTAAATTCAAGGCATTTACAAAAGTTAAAATAACTCTGAATAAGAACATAGTTGAATGATTATACAAGGTGACTTCAATACAGATTATAAAAATTACAGTAATCAAGACAGTATAATATGGGCATCAAAATAAACAAATAGATCAATGCAACAGACTAAAGAATCCAGAAATTGATTTTCTACAAAAGTACAAAGATGATTCACTGGAGAAAGAATAGTTTTTTTCAAAAGATATGATGCTGGGACCAAAAAAAAAAAAAAAGCAAAATAAAAAAGTAATGAAATTTAATCCATACTTCATATCACCTACAAAAATTAACTCAAAATGGATCATAGGCCTTAGTGTAAACTTAAAACTATTAAAATTTCTATAAGAAAACAGGAGACATCCATTGCTATCTTGGGTTAGGAAGGATTTCTTACATAAAAAATTAAAAGCACAAATATACACAAAAAAAGATGATAAATCCTATGTGATCAAAATTAAGTACATTTGTCCATCAAAAGATAATATTAAGACAATAAAAGAAAAGCCACAGAACAGGGGAAAATATCTGCAATGCATACAGCTGACAAAGGATTTATACCTGGAATATATAAGGAATTTTGAAAATGAGAAACAAAAAGCATACTAAGTCTTGGGCAAATTTTTTTAACAGACTCTCCACAAAATATGTATGAATGAACTCACTCTCTTTCTCTCCCCACCTCCTATACACACAGCAAATTCATGTGAATACACAGGGAGATGGTAACCACCTAAAAGTAAAGAGAAAAGGCATCAGAATGAAACCTACCTTGCTAGCACTTTGATATTAGACTTCCCAGCCACCAGAATGGTGAGAAATTAATTTCTGTTGTTTAGGCAAAAATAGGGGAACAATACAGATGTTAAATAAGCACAGGAAAAAGGTGCTCAAGTTTTAATCATTAGGGAAATACAGACTAATGAGATATCTCTGCACACCATTTAGAATATTTACACTTAAAAAGACTGACTCCACCAAGAG
>NW_017731796.1:194154-196350 GCF_001890085.2 Hipposideros armiger
ATTATATTTTCTGCATGTCAGCCTAGGCTAAAAATTAATTATGAAAGCAAATAAATTCTGCGAAGGACAATAAGCCAACCTTACAACCCTAAGTAAATATTGCCCTGATAGCTCTCTCCACTATGCCTCCTGGCAGCACTCAACTAATAGACTTAACTAGACATTGCTGATTCTTATTTATAATGTTGGCTAGGTAATTTTACAAACATTGATTCATTCATACATGTATGGAACACCTTATATGTATCAGCAACTAAATAAGGTCCTGGGAAGAAAGGTAAATAAGACATAGCTACTTGCCTCTGAGTATACTTGAGTGGGGGCAGGACACCTGAAGGAAATGGACAAGTTAACATAGAATTACAATATGGGTTTAGAAAGGTATGAAAGAGGATACCATGACATCACATACAAGAAGTTATTGGAGAGGCCTGAAAAGTATATGCAGTGGAGTATGCCAGGTTATAAAATTTTAACCTAATCCAGAAGTAAACCATGTGTGGATTTTGAACAATTACCTAATTAGATTTGTGTTAGAATCATCACTCTAGTTATAGTATGTAGAGAGGTAAGACTGACTTAAAAAAAAGTATAAGCAGTTTGTCAAATAGACTGGATGAGTTATTTTGAGATCCTGGAACAAGGGGAGGAAGGGAACAGGTTGAATTAAAAAGAGGACAAATTTTCTATAAGGCAGGCACTATTTCCACTATCATCTTAGAGTATGATATTGTTTTTTACTTACTATCCTGTCTTGAGGGATGGAGGTAGTTTCAGAGGCTTTTTCTTGGACTTCCCCAGTACCCTAAAGGCTAAGGAATCATGGTGCAGGTTATACGAACTGCCAAGTCTTCTAATTATACATTTAGGAAACAGAAAAATGAACACTGGATAAATCCACAGACCCAAGTATCTACTATAAGCTTGAGCTTCACCAAGACTATATATATTACATGGTCTCCATATGATCCAACTCTTTTCAGGAGGACTGCAATGACACTTTGGGTCTCCAGGGATCCATGTCGATTCAGATGGGTGTCCAATAGCCCTTGAAATGTTTCAAGAATACTATTCTCTCAGTCTATTGGTTAACCTGTGTAACTGGCTATAGATCCCTTAGGGGAAGGACTGAAGGAATTACTGAATATACTTGTGTTCTTACAGAGTACTTTGTCTTCAGGACTGGTCTCCTCTTCAATCAATGGATTTCAGATCTGAAAATAGGCTAAATTTGGGAACTGTACCAGGGATCATGGCTTATTTGTTGAGGCAACTTCCCTCAGCTTCCTGGTTATCCATTCTTGATTTCTTCTGCTGGTACAAGCTGAGTAGTAACCTAGTTGGCCATCTATCTGGTTTGTCCATAGAAATCCCATGTTCAAAACTCTTTGTAGATCAGATCCTTTGGCTTCCACTTTGACTTGCTAGATAATATTGGTAGGCTATTAGATTTAGGAACTAACTCTACAACCTGACCTCTATTTTGAGGGAATCCTATCATTCCAATTATTATTAGTAAGCCACATTTTATAATAGTTTTTCTTACTGCCAGCCATGGCTTACAGAGTAATGACACCACGGAAAGTTTTAGTGTTGTTGATGTCCTCTCATCATATCTCTCCTCATAGCCCTTGTAAACGGTACGTTGTCAGGGCCTTCCCATTGAAAATAATTATCTGGTAGACCTTCTGGCCATAAACACTGTGTCCATTCCTGGATGCCCACTTCCATAAACATTTTGGTTTATTTTTCTGACGTCTGCTATGGCAATTCTGGCCTTTTCACTTCACTCACTATAGGTCATTTTTTTTCACATGCTTCAAGGAGACATCGTAGTAGGAAGTTTGCCCCATCTCCTGGGATCTTTTCCTTGGTGACAAATACTATGTACTACACCACAGGAGAACATTTCCAAGTCAATAAACTCTTCCTCACCCTCTTTTATATTACTGCCCCTTTATTAAGCACCCTGAGAATACAGTCCTACTCATACTCCCCCAGAACCTATTGGTGTATGAAATCTAGTTCTTGCAGCTCTTTTGGACTATAGAACCACCTAGGTTATGTTACAACTTAACCCTAATTATAGAAGTAGTGGTCATGTTGAAGATGGGAGCAGATCTTGAGGGACACACTGAATAACTGACAGGAAAGAGCCTCTGAGTTATCTTCCAAACAAGAAGTGGGGAATGGGGC
>NW_017731796.1:202070-204639 GCF_001890085.2 Hipposideros armiger
AGGATCCTTGTGTACTTGGGTTAGTCCCTTAATCCCAGTTTTTCATCTCTAAAATGAGTTATAAAATCTGACCCATCAACTTTACAGGATTCTTATCTGATCAAGTTGTTTAAACTTGTAAAATGCAAGTCAAATGAACAGTACTATTACTCCATATTCCTACATTTATTCTAAAGGTGATCAAGAAAGGCTGAAATTGGCCCCAAAATATAAGAAGCTAACTCAAGGAAAAGACATAAGTAAACAATGTTAAGGGGCTTGTCATTCACTCAGGCTCAGGGATCTCAGAGATTTAATTCTCTGATATATAAGTGAATTGGATTCTCAGCCTATAATACAAAAAAGTTTCAATCTTGCACTTAAACCACACCCCAAATATCTAGAAAGCAACATTTTGATACTTGACTATCAAACTTAAATCTATATTACCTGATGGCATGGTATAATAAAAATGACCATGGGTTTTATCATGATCCTCAAAGGCGTTTGGCTCAATAAATATTTATTATAAGCCAAGTAACTCATAGTGAGATGTTGTGGTGTACTACAAAGGTCACTCAACTTGGACTTAGAGATTACAAAGCTAGTTCTTTCCACTGTGGACCCTTGTAACAAACTTCCATTGTGTTGCCTAATTTTTTGGCCCTTAGTATCCTTATCTACAAATGAAGGTACAAATTGATACTTTGTTGGACTGAATTGAACACAGGAAGTGATAAAATACATGTAAGTACTGCAATGTATAACAATGCAAAGATAAAATTATTATTTGGCCAGACATAGTATATCCATTTAACAAACTTTTCTTGTAGCAAAGATAAAGTACTTACAAACTTCAACAACAAAAAAAGGCTTCTACAAATTAAGGTTAGTGAAAACTCAGAAAAGCAGAAATTATTCATGAATTATAAGGAAAACATGTATTGATAAGCAAACCAGTCACACACACACACACACACAAAAGTAGCAGTGGAAAGGGAAATTCTTTGGTTGAAACCATAGCTTTGAGGATCAACAAATTCCTTGATTGACTGCCTTTAGATTGTGTGTATATGGTATTAGAGTAACTAGTTGAAAAGTGAAAAAAAAATCACAAGTACTTGGTTATATCGGTGATCTTGAGGTCAAAGGTTTTGACAGAAATTTTCAGATCACATTTTTAGAACCATGATGATGTTCACATAAAAAATATAAACAGAATTAAAAAGTGACAACAAAATATTGACAATTACTAGGAGTGGACTAAAGGGAAAGTAAAATATCTCGATTTAATTCCTGATTTCAATTTTTTTGAAGATGCTGTCAATTAGAACCTAGATNGGAAATCTTTTGTATCAACTAGAAAGTTTGGTTACCACTTAAAACTACAGCCATTCCAGAGAACACAAGATTATGTATTATTTAATAATGAATCCTGTTTACTTGTCTGATTTTGGACTCATTTTATGGTCAACTCTAGGCTTTCCCATAACTCCTTGCAGTTTTTTACAGAGTTTTAGGGTAGCACAACTTTGATTTTATTTCTCCCCTACCTGAAAAACTATGAAATATTCAATAGATCAAACTGAAAAGATGAGTAAAGAGAAAATTTGAAGACAGTAATTGTTTATTGAGAACAAAATTGTCATTGTTGCAGTAAACATTTCTAAATTCAATAATCAGAGAGAAGACATGTTTTAATTCCTCAGGGCTTTCACTGACCGTTAATATAAGATCAAATCGGTAATCTGTCTCTGACTCATAGGCATAAGATCTTGGTTTAAATATAGGTTTCACCACTGCATGACTGTGTAACTTTGGGCAAACAACTTGTCTCATGAAACTCAATTGTCTCATCTATAAATAGCACTAATAATAAATAAGTAAGATATAAAATGAACAAAGCATTATTTAGACTTTAGATATTATTATTTTTCCTCCACTAGGATGCCAGCTTCTAAAGCTTCTAAATATTACTAATATTACTTTTCTTTGTATCTAAGAGGCTAGCAATTCTAAAACATAGAAGTAATTGCTTACTAAAGCTTATTGTAAAAGTAAGCAATAATAGCTGCAATATTCCCTTTCACTCCTTCTTATTTTGTAGATAAAAACATTCCAGTAAATAGAGGTGAAGTAAAATCTTTAGGACCAAATATTAGCACAAGGTTTGAAAAATTGTGTACATGTTAACAATATTATACATCACTTTAAATGAAACTAATGTCAGAGTATTTATTTAAAAATATATAACTTTCTCAATAAAAAGATAAATAAAAATAATTTAAATAGATTTCCCCAGGTAAAGTAGACCTTCCTCGAGTTTTCACAATACACAATGTATGAAGGAAATGAGTGGCTGCCCAATCAATATTTATTTGCAAACAAATTAACATAAGCCCTAGCATCCCCAAACCAAGGAAATACCAAAATGTCTTCTGTAATCTTAATAAAGTTACATTTTAAGATTTATTATTAATCTTGGAATTCAAAATAGAAAAAACAATTAGAATGGTTGTCTCATGAGAGCTAAGCAATGTTCTGAGGATCATCAGATTTGTGGGACATTGTAATCTGACAAAGGACTTTG
>NW_017731796.1:212154-218049 GCF_001890085.2 Hipposideros armiger
CCCAGGATGCACAGAGTCCTAAACAAGATGAACCCAAACAGGCCCACACCAAGACACATTATAATTAAAATGACAATGTTTAAAGACAAAGACAGAATACTCAAAGCAGCAAGAGAAAGGCAACGAATTATTTATAAGGGAGCTCCTATAAGATTGTCAGCTGATTTCTCAATAGAAACTTTGCAGGCCAGAAGGGATTGGCAGGAAATAAAAGTGATAGAAAGGACCTACAACCAAGACTACTCTACCCAGCAAGGCTATCATTTAAAATTGAAGAACAGATAGAGCTTCCCAGAAAACAAAAAGTTAAAGGAGTTCATCACCACCAAACCAGTCTAACAAGCAATGTTAAAGAAATTTCTTTATGAAGAAAAAGGGGGAAAAGAATCATAAAAATGAATAACAAAATGGCAATAACTATGTATCTAATAATAATCATGTTAACTGTAAATGGATTGAATGCTCCAATCAAAAGACACAGGGTAGCTCCATTTCCACTTCATAGACAGTGTAGAGGCCTGATCACCGCACTGTATTTCTGAAGGTGATGTTGAATAATATTGTATGTCAACTATAATTATATATACATATAGTCATGGGATGTGAAGTAGAGTGTACGAATGGAGTCAATGGAATTGTAATAGGTAAGTATGATACCGGGGATGGAGGGCAGTAAATGGGGGAGGGGGGTTGTTTCTTTTGAGGGGTGAAAAGGATAACTATTGCATTGTTCTGTACACCTGAATCTAAAGTAATAATAATAATAATAAGACACAGGGTAGCTGAATGGATTAAAAAGCAAGACCCATACATATGTTGTCTACAAAAAATCTACAAGCAATATCAACAAATAAGTGTGAGCAATGATGCATAGAAAAGGGAACCCTAGTACACAGTTGGTAGGATTGCAAATTGTGGAAAACAATTTGGAGGTTCCTGAAAAAATTAAAAATAGATATAACATATGACCCACTTCTAAGTATTTCCACTTCTAGGTATTTACCCAGAGAAATCCAAAACACTAATTTGAAAAGATATATGCACCCCTATGTTCATTGCAGCACTATTTACAATAGCCAACATATGGAAGCAACCCAAGTGCCCATCATAGATGACTGGATAAAGAAGAGGAGGTACATATATACATATTTCTCAGCCATAAAAAAAAAAATGAAATCTTACCATTGAAACAACGTGGATGGACCCAGAGGATATTATGCTAAGTGAAATAAGTCAGGCTGAGAAAGACAAATACCATATGATCTCACTTATATGTGGAATCTAAAGCACAAAATAAACAAACAAAACAGAAACAAACTCACAGATACAGAGAACAAACTGATGGTTGCCAGAAGGGAGGAGGGCTGGGGAGCTGGGTGAAAAAGGTGAAGGGATTAAGAAATACAAATTGGTAGTTACAAAATAGTCATGGGATGTAATGTACAGCATAGAGAACACAGTCAATCATGCTGCAACAACTACGCATGGTGTCAGGTTGTTAATAATCAGGGGATCCCTCTACAGATTATATCAATGTCTAACCACTACGATGCACACCTGGAACTAATATAAAATAATACTGAATGTCACCTGTAACTGAAAAGAAACAATTAAAAAAGAAAAAAGGGAGGCTTAGAATCAAAATCACAACATACAGAGACCATGGCTGTTGCCACTACAAAATAATGGAGTCATTCCCATAGCTCTAATCCCTGAACGCCAGGGGTTTTCGCTGCCACTTTTTGATAGATATTGCCTCCTTTTTTGAGACACCTAAACCTAATTAAAATGCAGGGGAAGCATCTCCTGGATTGGGGCCCAACTTGCTTCCGTGGATGACTTGGAAAACCAATATCTGGCTTTTCAGTGTCCACAGTGACAGGCGGCCTTTTCCTACCATTAAGACTCATATAGTGTGGAGATGTTACAACAAGGAAAGGATGTCAATTTGTTGGGCAGATACATAACAAGACAAACAAATGCTCACTAAACTACATATAGAAAAAACTAGGGAAGGTGGCATGCTACAGTGGATGATAGATTTTGTCATCAGATTGAGCTGTGTGAATTTTGACTCCCCCACTTCCTAAATATATAACCTCCAACATATTTCCTATCCTTTCAGAGCATCTGCTAAGTTTGCAATTTCCATGAGGGTAAGGACTGTGTCTGAGTTGTTTGTGTGGTATTTCCAGCAGCTAGAACAATGCCTGGCAGCGAGCCACAGCTCTAAAATAGTTATTGAATGAATGACGATGCCAAATCCCACCATTGCATATGCTGACAGCAGCATGTAATATGCCTCCTAAACACTTACACATTTTATTTGGTTTTGTGATTATTTTCCTGGTACATTTTGCCACCACCAGATTAAGCTCCATGGAATCAGGGACAATGATTCCTGATTCGGGTTGTCTCTATTGTGCAGAGTGTGGGGTGTGACAATTAGTAATTATTTGCTAAATGATTGATTGAATGAATGAATGAATGAATGAATGAACAAATGAACAAATGAACAAATGGGACACTGAACGCATTTCCTCTCCTGCAAGTTGGACAGTGTATGCATTTCATGTGAGGATTTAATGATAATATATAAAGATATCCTTATATAGTTAAGTGCTTGTTTTTATATTTATTTTCCCTTTCAGTACAAAACAAACTCTAAAGTTATAGTTACTTTTAAATTCTAAAACTTAATCTTCCAATTCAGGCAACAATAAACAATTGTTTATTAACATATTTGTTTATTAACATATTTTGCTCTGCTTTGTTTACATATTTTTATCCTTTTACATACCGAGAGTTCCTCCAATGTAGAGAGCATATCTCAATTTTTAATCAAAGTCAGTGCCTTGTAATGTCTAATTCACAGAACATGTAAATTTTCTTGAAATAGTCATAAAAAATAATGGCTATGTGATAATGGACTTTTGTTATTTCTTAGACTACAGGAACTCATCTCAGAATGAATACATCATTTTCCATGTTATGAAAGACATAAAGACATAAATGCAGAAAAGGCCCAGGCAACAACTTCTTTCTGTTTTATCCATGTTTGCTTGTGAAACCCAAAGTTTAATAAGGCCATTGTAGTAATACATGCTTCTAATTTTTGAGTACACATTCCCAGATAAGAAAGTTATTTTCTTGAAGAGGAGAAAGAATTTTGACAAATAATATAAAATCAGGCCTCAGGAACACACCAGGTCTAGGTCATAGAAGCAGAAACAAAGAAAGAGACAAAACTAACAATAAAATGAAGTCTATAGTAAAAGATGGTTGTGGGGCCGGCCGAGTGGCTCAGTTGGTTAAGAGCTTGCTCAAGAGTGCGAGCTCTGAGCAACTGAGGAACAGCGGTTCAATGCCCGGCCTGAGCTGAGCTGCTGCTGAGCTGCCAACAGGTGGCAGGATGACTCAGCTAGTTAAAAAAAAAAAAAAAAAAANCTTTCCGATCACACCAGGCAGTGGTTGTGAAAGTATTATCAATATTCTAATTCTTGTTAATTTTATCTTTCCTTGCAGTGAAGGAGATGGAGGAAGTTATATAGAACTCTTCATAAACATATGATAATTTCATTCCATTATCATTCAATCTACTATTGGTCGGGCAAGTTCAGTAATCACGATGAAACAATCCAAACTGTATTAGCATGGGTTTTTACTTGCAAGCAACAACAAAACAAAAACAAAAACAAACACAAACACAAACACAAAACACAATGCTAGATGATTTAATCAGTCACCAGAAAGGTGGGAGAACAAAAATCAGAAAATAATAAGAAAAAAGGGATTCTGTTTGTTTGTTTTTGTTTGTTTGTTTTTACAAATTGAAGGCAAGACCCTCCACCAGCAAAAAGATTACAACTCACTTTATTGCTGTAGTCTGGAACTGAATCCATACCCATAATATCTCTGAGTGACCACCTAACAATTACAACTAAACTATAGAACAATCAGCCTGGAGAACCATCTGAAGTCTAACTGAACAGAAGTTTTATAACTAAGGATAAAAAGGAGCCTCACTGAGACTGGTCGGAGGAGTGGCGATGCAGAATGGACTGGTCCCACACCTGCTATGGTGGCTGAGAACTGGGAGGGATATCTCAGCCACAGAATTCCCCCATTCCCTGGAGGAGAGAGGAAGCCCAGACTCAAACCGGGCTCCACAGCCCAGAGTACCGGTGGTGGGAAAAGGCGCCCCCACAACATATGGCTGTGAAAAGCAACACACAGGTACTCACCCTAGGCTGTGGGGGAGGGAGAATGACTCCAGAGGTGTCAGAAACTTATGAGGAGAGACTGAGTTGTGTGGCTTCAAGAGGTCAACTGGAGGGACAATCACCATTTTCCCTGTGTTGAACCCTCCCCCACATGGCCAAATCTGAATCTGCATAGCCTGGTGAATTCTGTTCCCTCCACCCTGGTGACTCCCTAAGACCCCACCCAACTTGCATACCACAGGAGGCTTTATCAACAGCTGAGCTTTATGAAGCTGGCAGGCAGCAGCAGTCCTTGGGATGTCCTGGGCATTTGTGGGAGATATTCCAGGACTGGCACTGGTAGCAGCCATCCTTGGTTAGCAGTGTGGCATCTCCCACATGCCTCCTGGTTTAGCTCAGGCAGCAAACAACCACGAATCACTTTGCAGCACCTACCAGGTAGTCCCAGCCAGTTACAGGCAGTGGGCAACATGGGCGTGCACTGAAGCCCCTCTTAAGAGGCCCCAAAACCAACATACCTGAAGGTTGGCTTTAGACCACAGCAGAGAACCACCCAATGAGCCCCACAAACAGCAAGCCCAAAAGGCAGTTTCAAGAGGCACCAGGGCATGCTGGAGTGAATCCTGNTCTAAATCTTTACTTCAATGCTACTTGGGCTCTAAAAACTTACTCCGTGAACATAAAGAAAGCACTGTAAGCTAGTTGCTGTCAGCCTGATAAAAATGACTGTCTCTGCAGTCACCAATACCTAGAGCCATTGCCTATTCTGGTTCACAGTAAGACACGGGAAATAAAGGGAAATTGCTCACAAAAGGCTGGTGTTAGCTGTAACCTCCTGCAGATGTCTGTAATTAGGGTTAAATGGGTGACCCCATGCTTATTTGGAAGTAGAAAATACTGTAAGAAAGAGGATGCTTTTGAGTGGGAACTTAAAAGGAAGAATAAGGTGTAGGGGTCTGGAACGGAGACAAGGTATTTAAGCAGTGGGAAGAGCATAAATAAAGACTTGGAAGAGAAAAACGTAACTGTGAACAGAAAATAGGAAATAAGAAATAAAAATTAATGGGAAATAAAATAAGAAAAGTAGAAAGTTATGGAGGGCCATGAAAGTCCAGCCAGGAGGATAAACACAGCTAACTGGAGAGTGAGGTGACACTGAAATATGACATTTGAAATGACCAAAAAGGAACTCACAATTCCTACAACTGAACACAATTATGAGTTTTTCTAGTGCAGCATATACTGATTTCCCTAAAAGTATGTAACATTTTCTAAATTAGAATTTATTTTAAAAATGCAGATGCCCAGTACAGCTTCATAATACTTTGTCACTACAACTTTAAAAATATGAATAAATGACCATGCATATGTAAATATTTCAGATGAAAGAGAGCTAATAAAGTCAGAGGCTGTCTGTGATTCAAAGTGCTTGGTTAATGATATAATGTGCTATATACATTCAGCTTTTAGAGCCTTAGAGACAAACACACATTCAAATGATCTGTCCTGTTTTAAACAATATTTTGCTTATGATCTAATATACAATTAGCATTTACATAACATGCAATTCAACAATCATCCTTTTTTCTTATCCAGATTCAACTTGGAGGTGTTATTTGTCTCTGAAGATTCTTTAGCAATTAAATATCTATTTGTCCTCATTAGTACATCG
>NW_017731796.1:224399-226856 GCF_001890085.2 Hipposideros armiger
AAAGATGGTTGTGGAGCAAAGTTAGAAGGCAGAAGAATTGGATAACAGTTATGCATGGCTAAGAAACCCAACTAAAGGAAAACAAATGTAAAAGAGGAGATAAAAATGTATATTTATATATAAAATTAACATATGTAATATAAATAATTTATATATTTTTTTAAAGGAAAAAAGTTTCCTAGAAGTGAAGAAGCACACATCAAATCTCAATACTGAAAGGGTTTATTGAATGACCAATAAAATGAATAAAATTTTTATCCATGTACATAGACATGTACTTTCAAAATCTGTGGAGAAATTTTTAAATTTAATTTATTGGGGTGAAATTGGTTAGTAAAATCATATAGTTTTCAAGTGTACATTTCTATAATATATCACTATATATTGCATTGTGTGTGCACCACCCAGAGTCAGTTCTTTCATCACCATATGTTTGACCTCCTTTACTCTCTTCTGCCACCCTCCCCACTTACCCTCTGGTAACCACTAAACTGTTGCCTGTGTCTATGAGTTTTTGCTTGTCTTGTAGCTTTCAGTTTTATATCCCACATGTGAGTGAAGTCATATGGTTTTTGACTTTTTCTGTCTGGCTTATTTTGCTTAGCATGATAATCTCAAGATCAATCCATGTTGCTGCAAATGGCAGTATTTCATCCATTCTTATGGCCAAGTAATATTTCATTATATATATATATATATATATATAGATATAGATATAGATATATATATATACCAAAAATTAAGAATAGAATTACTGTACAACCCAGCAATCCCTCTTCTAGGTATCTACCCCAAAAATCTGAAAACGTTTATCCGTAAAGATACATGTACTCTTATGTTCATTGCAGCATTATTCATGGTGGCCAAGACATGGAAACTAAAGTGTCCTTTGATAGGTGATGATTGGATAAAGAGAAAATCTTAAAAGTATATAGAGGTGGAGTTAGAAACTGGGCATATCATAGGAGTTGGCATCAAAATGACATTGGACTGCTCAATAGCAATTCTGGATCCTCTAGTAAAATGAAGCAGTCTTCTAAATTCCGAGGAAAATGAATTTTTAATTTAGCTTCCTCTGCCAAAACCAAATACCATTACAACTGAAAAATCGATTAGAGACATTTTTAAATAATCAAGAATTTTAAAATTTAATCTTCCAAATACTCTTTCCTGTAAGGTTTTGAAAATATGCTAGTAGATAGGAAAACAAGAGGAAGATATGAGTTCTTCCTAAAGAGGGCCTAAATGTAAAAGCGTGATTTTAAAAAGTTCCTGGATAACTATCCTGCAGTAGACCTAAGGAGCAGCCAGACCACATAGGGGCAGAGGGGAAATTGCTGAGGGAGAACAGGCCAGGAATTAAAAAAAAAAAAAAGGGTGGAGGAAACAACAATAAAAATAACAACAAAAAACAGATATATTGCTTGGTGTGTTTCAGCATTGGAAAAAGTATGCCTCGTGTAGAAAATTGTTGCTTTTGGAAAAATGGTAGATAAATAGATAATTATGTAAATAAAAGTGAGGAGGAAATGATTAAATCTGGGGAAAAGGAATATGAGTGAAAATAAATATAACCTACATTTTTGGCCACATCAATGAAAAAACTGTATTCACCTAAGCAGAATAGTATAGTAACCTGCTACTGATTTAACCAATTACACTATAAGTATATTGGGAAGATAAGAGTAGGAAAACAAGGAATAACTTACATAAGGAAGTTAAAGCCTCAGCTATTGTAATGTGAAATCAGTAATCTCTGCCTAAAATTGAAATTCAGAAGAAGTTCTAAACATATATTGTCCAGAATTATGGATGTAAATATTGGAAAAAAATAGGTGAAAAACATCAAAAGAGGTGTCATTAAAGAGAGAGTGAATTGGAAGACAAAGAAGGGTATGTTTGGGAAAATTCCATTTTGAATATGAGATTTATAGAACTATTTAATTTTTATAAACAATTATGGCATTATTACTTAGAATATAATAATTATAAAAAGAAAAAGAAACAATGATCTCAGAAAAGGCTACAAGTAATTGCAACAAAATAAAAAGATGAAGATGCAAAATAAAAAAATGAAGACATGAATAGAAAAAATTTATATTTAGAATTTATATTTATAAATAATGTGATAGCTTATCCAGAAAATCCATAGAATTAAGTGAAAATTTCTTAGGATTAGTAAAAGCATGAAGTGAAGTAAGCAAATATAAGATGACTATACAAAACGTAGTAGCTTTCCAACATAACAGCAAATGTAGTAATAAATTAGCTGCTTTTCCTACGTAACCAACTCCTATTTCCTACTGGCACCCTCGTTTCAAATGAGGGAAATGCTTGTCTGTGTAATGTCATTTTTGTGGGAAATAATCCCAGGAGTCCAACTTCGGCTGTGGACATCAAAAGGACTGAAACCTTGCTCTCCTAGCCCCCTGGCATAGAGAGAGGATAGGTATCCCA
>NW_017731796.1:227938-229165 GCF_001890085.2 Hipposideros armiger
TTGCAGAGGTTCCTCCAGAATATGGAGGGTTCCCAACCCCACACTGGGCTCCACAGCCCAAAGGTCCTATGCTGGGAAGAGGAGTTCCCACAACATCTGGCAGTGAAAACCAGAGAGGATTCTGTCTCTTCATTGCTGTGAGAAGGAAGACAGCTGGAAATCCAGATACCCTCTTAAAAATCCCATACATAGGCTTGCTCCCTTACAAACACTCACCTGGTCTCTGGTGGAGGGGTGGCAACTCCAGAGGCACCAGAGGCATGTAGGGAAAGACTGAGTTGTGTGCCTACAGGGTGAGAGCAAGAGAGACAACTGCCATTATTCCTGTATAGAGCCTGATGCACGTGTACCCTGTAGGAGGGCACCATCTTTTCTATGTTGAAACCTCCCTCAAAGAGCAAAATCTGAGACCACACTGGTCTGGTAAACCTGCGTGTACACACCGTCTTAGTGATGCCATGGGTCCCCGTTCCGCATAGCTAGCACTACATCGCCCAAACACTTTTGACTACTGAGCACTCGGCCCCACCCTACAAACTGTGGAAGCCTTTTACAGCAGCAGAAAACCCTCAGCAGCCTGGAAAACTTTTGGTATTGAGCCGTGACTAATATCCTGTCCTGTAGTCTCTCTTGGGCAGCTTATAGGGACCTGCAGGCCTGAGGCAAGCAGTGGCAGGCCCAAGTGTTCTCAGGGCATTTTTGCAAAGTGGCTCTGGGCCCAGGACCAGTGCAAAAACGGAAACTGCATTAACTTTGTAAAAACCACTGTCCACAACCCATACCTACATGGAACCCACCCAGTCCCCCTAGAGCTTCATTGCCAAGGGCACTCTTGGTTACTGGGTGGCTGGCCTTGGAAAACTTTGACAGCCTTTTCCAAGCCTTGGAAAATTTTGACAGCATCAGATGGCCCTAGAGAGCCCAGGGAGCTTTGGTGGTTGTTGGAACCCAAAACCTAAACTGCAGCCTCTCTTGGGGACCTCTCAGGGATTTCTGAGCCCAAAGCAAGCAGTGGTTACTTACGATGTTCTCAGAGAACTTTGGAAGAGGTCACAGGCTGAACACTGACACAAGAATTGAATCTGCACTAACATTGTAAAAACCACTGGCTATGTCCCGTGACCACCTGCCCCCTCACCCCTCCTGCCGCTAGTGCTGCATTGGTGAAGTCACTTTCAATACCAGGTCAACCAACCTGTCCTACCCACCTAAGGTGGCTCTTTCAAT
>NW_017731796.1:234858-235928 GCF_001890085.2 Hipposideros armiger
ACATGCAAAACAAATGAAACTGGATCACCTTCTTATACCAAATACAAGAATAAAATAAAAATGGATTAAAGACTTAAACGTAAGACCCAAAACCATAAAACTCCTAAAAGAAAACATAGGCAATAAACTCTCAAACATTACCCTTAGTAATATATTTACTGATATATCTCCTCTGGAAAGAGATACAAAAGAAAAAAAAAATAAAATAAACAAATGTGACTACATCAAACTAAATGTTTTTTCAAAACAAAGGAGTCCATCAACAAAACGAAAAGATATCCTACTAAAAGGGAGAAGACATTTGCCAATGATACATTTGATAAGCGGTTAATATCCAAAATTTATAAAAAACTCACACAACTCAGCACCATAAAAACAAACAATCCAATTAAAAAATGAGCAGAGCACATGATCTCATTTATACATAGAATCTAAAAAACTGAATAAATGAGAAATGTAAACAGAAATAGTCTCAGAGATAAAGAAGAAAAACTGAGGGTTACCAGTTGGGAGTGGGTGGGGATGAAGGAGAAGGGGAAGGGATGAGACAATGCAAATTGGTAACTACAATATGGCCTCAGGGATAGGAAAGACAGTCTGGGGAACATAATCAATAATGTTGTAAATACTTTTTTAGGGGGCCAGTTGGACTCATGTCTTGTTAAGGAGACCACTGCATAGACAGTGTAGAGGCCTGACCACCGCACTGTATTTCTGAAGCTCATGTTCAATAATATTGTATGTTAACTACAATTATATATACATATAGTCACGGGATGTGAAGTAGAATGTGGAAATGGAGTCAATGGAATTGTAATAGATAAGTATGACTTGGGGGTGGGAGGGCAGTGGATGGGGGAGGGAGGTTGTTACTTTGTGAGGGGTGAAAAGGATAATTATTGTATTGTTCTGTACACATGAAATTAATAATAAAAAATAAATAAAGGAAAAAATAAAAATAAAAACATAAAAAATAAAAAATGGGCAGAGGTCCTAAACAGATATTTCTTGAAAGAGGGCATAGAGATGGCCAATAGACATAAGAGAAGATGCTTAATGTCACTAACCAT
>NW_017731796.1:237637-240738 GCF_001890085.2 Hipposideros armiger
GTTTTGGAAGTCCTCTTACATGAGTGTTTTTAGTTGCGCTGTTGTGGCTGCCTCAATGTTCTGAATCAATTCAAAACGTTTACCTTTCAAGGTCATTTTGACATTTGGGGTAGAGCCAGAAGTCTGATGGTGCCAGATCTGGTGAATAAAGTGGATGAGGACATACCATAATATTTCATTTGACAGAAACTGCTGTATCAGAAGCGATGTATGACATGAAGCATTGTCATGATGGAAGCTGAAACCATTTGCCCATTTCATGTTAATGCTTTGTTCAAGATCCATGATTCATGGCATACTTTAAAACATGTCTTCTCTCAACTATAGCTCACACCTGACTGACTGCACCGAACAAGCTGAAACTTGTTGCACACTGTTATCAAGTTTCGATACACTGCTTTCTGTTGAATGGTACTTGGCAGCAGTACTCATCCTGCATTTTGATCACACCTTGTATCTATATAGGATATATGTCTACTTTGGAAAATCTTCTATGAGACCACATCAGTATATTTATGTAAGATTTTTAAACATGAAAGCTAAATAACAAAAATTATTTGCCAAACAAATATTTAATGTGTTAATACTCTTAATATATGTGTGTGTATACTATATATCTGGCAAATAATAAAAATAATAAGATATTAATAAAAATTATACTAAATACAGAGCAAGAACACATAAAATACTAATTTACCATGGTGGCAAATAATCAAAATCAGAAAAAGAACATAAAAACACAATTTTCAAATATTCAAAAATTTTAATTTTTAAGTTGTTAGTATTGAATACAAAGAATATACCATAGGTACAATGAGACAAAAACTCTACTACAATACTGCTAGAATTATTGATACATTTCCTGAAGTATTTGTATCAATATGTACTGAGTCATTAATATTGGGTTGTTGGAAAAGTCATGATGCATTTTTGCAATGAAAAAGACAGAAAAAATACATCATGACTTTTCCNAAAGACCATAATTAGAATGCCAAAGGTTTAAGATAAAGAGAGAATCCTAAAAACAGCAAGACAAAGACAACTAGTTACTTCTAAGGGAACTCCCATAAGACTATCAGCAGATTTCTCAACAGAAACTTTGCAGGACAGAAGGGAATGGTAGGAAATATTCAAAGTAATGTAAAACATGGGTCTACAACCAAGACTATTTTACCCAACAAGGCTATCAATTAAAACCGAAGGAGAGATAAAGAGCTTCCCAGACAAGAAAAAGCAAACAGAATTCATTACCACAAAACCAGTGTTATAAGAAATGTTAAAAGGACTTTTCTAAGCAGAAGAAAAGAGAAAACAAACAAACAAATGAAGATCAAAAATATGAATATTAAATGGAAATAACTATGTAACTATCAATAATCACATTAAAGGAAAATGAATTAAAGCTATAATCAAAAGAAGTAGGGTAGCCAAATGGATAAGAAAACAAGACCCATGCATATGCTGTCTACAAAAGGCCCATCTCAGATAAAAGACACACACAAAATGAAAGTAAAGGGATGGAAAAAGATTTCACACAAACGAAAATGAGAAAAAAGCTAAAGTAGCAATATTTATATCAGACAAAATAGACTTTAAAATGAAAACTATAATGAGAGACAAATAAAAACATTACATAATAATACAGGGATCAATCCAACAAGAAGATATTACCTTAGTAAATGTTTATGCACCCAACAAAGAAGTTCTTAAATATATCAAGCAAATACTAACTGCCATAAAGGCGAGATCAACAGTAACACAATTATAGTAGTGGACTTTAGTACCCTACTGACACCAATGGACAGATCTTCCAGACAGAAAATCAACATGGAATCAGCAACTTTAAATGATACATTAGGATAGATGAATTTAATTGATACTTTTAGAGCATCTCTCCCCAAAGCAGCAAAATATGCATCCTTTTTAAGTGCACATGGAACATTTTCCATGATAGACCACATGTTAGGTTACAAAACAAGTCTCAATAAATTTAAGAATACTGAAATCATATCATGCGCCTTCACTGACAATAATGGTATGACACTAGAAATAAATTATAAGAAAAAAACCTGAAAAGCAAAAACAGGGAAGCTAAATAACATGCTACTAAATAATGAATAGATCAACAATAAAATCAAGGAAGAAATCAAAAGATACCTTGAGACAAATGAAAATGAACACACAACTACCCCAAATCTATGGGACAGTGTGAAAGCAATCCTAACAGGGAAAGCGATGCAGGCCTACCTAAAGAAACAAACAAAATCTCAAACAAAAAGTCAAACTTTACACCTAAGGGAACTGGAAAAAAACAGCAAAGCCTAGAGTGAGTACAAGGTAGGGAATAATAACGATCGGAGGGGAAATTAATGAAAATGAGACTGAAAAAAATAATACAAAAGGTCAATGAATCCAAGAACTGTTTTGTTTTGTTTTTGACAAGATGAAAAACTGTTTTTTTTAAACCAGATTCACCAAGAAAAAAAGAGAGAGGATCCAAATAATAAAATCAGAAATGAAAGAGAAGTGACAACAGACATAGGAAATTTCACAGAAATTTCACGTATCACAGAAATATGATATTTTCTAAGAAAATACTATGAGCAACTATACTCCAACAAATTGGACAAGCTGGAAGAAATGGATAAATTCCTAGAAGCATACAATCTTCCAAGGCTGAATCACAGCCTTGTTTACACCCTTGTGAACACCCTGCCTACTACCAACAAAATTGAATCAGTAATAAACAAGCTCCCAACCAACAAACGTCCTGGACCAGGTGGCTTCACAGGTGAATTTTATCAATCTCAAAAAAGAATTAACACTATTCTCAAACTATTCCAAAAAATCCCAGGGGAAGGAAGGCACCCAAGCTAATTTTATGAGGCCACCATTAACCTGATTCCAAAACTAGACAAAGCCTTACAAAAAAAAGAAAAGCATAGATTGATTTCTCTAATGAACATAGATGAAAAAACCCTCAACAAAATAGCAAACCAAATTCAGCAATTCATTAAAAAGATCATACACTGCGATCAATTGGGACTCATTCCTGGTATGCAAGGTTGGTTCAACATCTGCAAATCAGTCCTGATACATCA
>NW_017731796.1:246623-247773 GCF_001890085.2 Hipposideros armiger
TTTTATGTACCAGTAACAAATTTACGATAGTTTTGCGTCATAGAAGGCCAAGAACTCTTCCTCATTGAAAGTTCATTGTAAGTTCAATAAACCAATTATTGTATTCCAGAGTATTATTTTGCATACAGATATCATTATTGATTTTTAGAGTTACACTGTTAACTCATAAGCATAAATGAAAGACTTAAAAACATTTATATAGATACAAAATTAGTACTACCCATGTGTAATGCACATCCTTATTTTTCCTCATAAATTTGGGCAAAAAAGTGTTCATTATACATGGCAAAATATGGTACTTTTAAAGTGCTTGCAGTCCAAAGTAAATACAAATTATTGACTTAACACACATTTCCCTGTAGTTTTTCTGTTTCTGTTTGCTGTGGCTTATTTATAAAGCAGATTGAATTAACTGTGGTATGACATTCTAATACAGTGATTCTAAAAATGGTCATGAACTTCCCAGATGAGCAGATAATTTCTTAAAAGTAAAAGAAATCCACTTGCATTTACTATACATCTTACTCCATTTACATCTCGCTTCCCATTTTTTCTCAAGAAAATTTCTGCAGCTTACTGAAGCCATCACAACCCAACTCAACTATTAATAAAACCTTGGCTTATTAACTGTTCTTCAAGGATCACCTACAATATCCCTTGTCTGGTTAACTTGGCCATATTTTCTGTTCTTGAAGATAAGTTTTCAATGTCTCCAGGCCAATATGCTAATGAAATCGGGTTATAAATAAGAATTACCTTCCTCTGATCTCTACTGATCAGATTTTAAGGGAATGCCGTAAAAATACATTAAAATATATATTATTTTATATTTTACATATAGCTAGTTACAGTAGAAAGATCACTGGAATTAAAGTATTAATGAAACTTGGTATTTCTATTGCAATAAAGGAAAAAGGCAAATGAGTAGCAAAAGAAAGCCTGAATAACTACGAATAAAAAGCCATTTGAAAGCTATTTTAGGAAAGAAGAGAGTACATGTGGCTGATGAGATATAGAAATAACCTTGGAGCTCTTGTTAAGGTTCCTAAAGCTGTGATATGTTAGTATGTTGAGTGTTTTTGATGAAATATGGTAATAACAGAAATGTTTGCTTCTGGGTATTTTTTTCCTTTTTTCTTTTTCTTTCTTT
>NW_017731796.1:248214-249355 GCF_001890085.2 Hipposideros armiger
ACAACCCAATATTATCATAAATTTTATTCTATTGCAGATTTCTGAATATACATTATGGAAATATTTATAGATTCAGAATGTATTTTTGATTAAGTACTGTCATTACAGATTTATTTATATAAGTGGAATATTGGATATACAAAATGCCCAATGAACGGGAATAAAAACATTCTGGAATTTCCTCACCTATCAAATTATACTGATAATTTATTTAAAAATTGTAAAGCTTATAAAAGATTTTTTTTTATCTGGTAGGACACAATAAATGACAGCGGCTATTTTAAAAAATGTTCAAAATAAAATTAAAAATGAGGTTCATAACATGTGATGGACTTGCCTGCCCCCTCCCTCCAATTTTCCTTTATCTCGCTAAACTTTACACATCATTCAAGAAAACCTTGAATACCACTTCTTAGAGCAGATTTCTCTGGCCCCTTCCACTAAGTTCTTTTTGTTACATATTGAGATGACAATTTATTCTTCTTTTAAATTCACTTCCACTTGATTGTTTTAAGGTTATTTAGTTATAATTTTCACAAGAAATATAAAATAGAAGTATGAAAAAAGATGTATTTTACATTTTCAGCTTCTAAAGATGGCACATTGTAGATACTCCAAAAATCACTTAATAAAACTTTTCAAATTATTGCTGGCCAAGGTAGAAATTGAACAAAAAATTGAAAGAATTCACCCAAAATAATCTGAATAGACATAACTCTAAGCACAAGCCATCTATTTCAGCATATTTTGTAAATATTATTTTACATTTATACTTTATGTTTTAAGAGAAAACAGAAGTTATACCCTTAAAACAGGGATCAATAAATCCGGACTTTGTTGCTGTTTTTGCCATTCATTCCTGGTCTAAGACAAGTCATTTGGCTTTTCAGAACCAAAGCATTTTATAATCTATAATATGAGAATATTAAACTATATTTTCCCATATTTAATATTTTATCTTTCCTAAGTTTCCAGATCCACAAAGGGGACATGTTGAACTTAGAAATCCCATTTATTAATTCCATATTAGTCCACATCTATGCCCATGTGGTGGAAAAAAAGTAAAGATAATTTTACTTGATTCATCACAACTCATTAAAAGAGCACTAAATGTGATAGCACCTGACATTGCCAGGTTCCT
>NW_017731796.1:252685-265604 GCF_001890085.2 Hipposideros armiger
AAAACAAAACAAAACCTGAGACTACTTAATGATGGAATCTTAAAAGATCATACTGGATAGCTTGGCAAAATGATTACTAAGGAAGTATGTGCTAACATACTTCATATTATTTATGGATATAAATACAGAAAAAAATGCATTCGATAGCTTGAGTCAGTGAGATCCAATTAAAATGAGAAGTGTTTAACAAAGTCAAGTCAATGTCATCATATGGCTGGTGAGCCTGAGTGATTATTAAAGATTCTACGACAGCATAAGCAGGAGATACTCATAAGAAAACATATCCACATCGAACTATATTAGTTGGATTTGAGACCATTTCAGAATGTCAGATGTGTGATCATGGACAACCTCTAAGCTCTTTATTGAGGTCCTTATGAACACATACCCATGTGCACCTTTGCTATTCCTTGCTCTAACACTGGTGGAGGATTTGAAAAATAGTGTGCAGTCATTTGCAATGCATATACACACCTATACATTCACTTCCATATAGGTAAAAAGCAAAATGTACTATTTGAAGAATTAGCATCTCTATGCAGAAAGGCACTATGAAGGATAAAGATTTAAGGTTCGGTGAGTGGAAAGAGAAAAGGTCATTTGCCAAAGTATTCTCCTTGTTGACTCTCTGATCACAGACGCTTCTGAAAGGTCTTTACCTACTCTTTGCCCACAATTTATCATCTGACACTAGCTTCCATCTACTTTTCTGTTCTCTGCATTTTTCATCTTGTGGCATGGTCTAATAAATTTCCTGTTTTAGCTTAAACCACTGTTTTGGGGTATTGTCAGACTAAGAGTTTCGACGAATGCAAACTGCTGTCTCTCTCCCTGGCTTTAGTCCTTTCTACCACCTCTTTGAAGAACTGCTTCATACTCATAACTGCAACTTTATCCCTGGACTACTCTTTGAAACCATGCTGACGCCACAGTCAAAGGCCCAGAATACTATTTTTCCTTCTTTAATTTCATTTGTATCTTTTTTTGTTTTTGTTTTTTCCCCCAACAGATAGACTGTCAAGAACTTTAGAATTCAGAAACAGGAACTTAAGAGCCCTGAGAAATCATTATAACACTAGATAGAAATAAATATTGCTGGACAAAGCCAGCCTATAGTGGGATGGATACAAGATAAGCAAGAAGTCATCCAATGAAAGATTGTAAGGAAGGAAGAAGAAATCAGACAATGGAAGTGGACTTGTAATAACCCCAATCAAAGAACTTATAGTAAATAATCATTAGTACATTGTGATATTGGTGAAATACTCAAGTCAGATGCCTGAGTGTTTGCAGAGTCCTTAGACAAATAATTTAACCTTGTCAAATTTCTATTTTCTATTATGGGGTATTAATAACTCATCTGGCTGTATCTCAGTTGTAGTGTGAAGATGAAATAATGAATGGGTAAACTCTGAAAATTGTGTAGAACTCTGTAAATAAGAAAACCCTATAAACATAATACCTTAAATCAAAAGAGTAAGTCTCAGATGGTGGAGCATCAGATGCTGAGACAGACTAGTGAGACTAGAGACTCTTACCCACTTCCCTCAGTCATACCTAATAGGGGCTCTAGTCTTCTATTTACTTAACCCTCCGTTGGGTACAACTGATCTCACAGATTCATTGCACACAAAAATGCCACTATGAAACACGTCTTTACTATACTAAGTCACAAACACAACTGGCGATAGGTTATGGTAGAGGGGGAAGATACGGAAGTGATGAGTCACGATACTTGAGTTAACTGTTAGATATTTGAAAAATTTGTGTGCAATGAATCTGTGAGATCAGTTGTGCCTGATGGAGAGTTAATGTATGAGCACTACCAAAAGTTAAAACAGTACTACTTTCCAAGTCAGTTAAGTTTTTGAGGATAACAGGAAAAAATATCATTCCTGGTTTTCAAGGCCTGGGTTCAATAAGTAATATAAATATATCACTTGGTGAAGACATGACAATTGCACTGATACTGTTAAAAATTAAATAAGGAAAAAAATGCTATTTTGGGCTTCTTTAAGAGTTTTTTTTTTGTCCTAATACTGCAAGGATTCAAGATAATTAGATTTATGAAACAACATAGCAAGAGCTCCCAATTTCAGCACTGTGACAGGACCATTGATAAAACCTGCTCAGGCAGAAACCAAGTTGGGGCGAATGACAGTTTATTATTCTAGTTCTCCTGAATTAAAGGAAGTATCCTTAGAAACTTGAATCCATCCATCCTCTTTTAGGCAGATAGGTCATTAGTCTTTTTTCTTTATTAAAATGAGCACAGATTGAACACTCATAAACGGATTCTCTCTATTCAGTTGTGGTTTGAAACTTAGCTTCCTAACACATTTTAGCAGGTATTTTCTGAGTCAGTATCTCCTGGCAACACCTGCAGAACATAGATCTGACCTTATGAGAGCAAAGAAAACAATTTCAACCTGATAAAAATTTAAAGAAAATGTAGTGTCTGCTTATAAACTCAAGAGAGTGGCAATGATAACTATTTTTTTTAATCACTAAATTCCAAGATTTGCAGATTTTTGCATAATGGTCAGCAGTGCTACAGTGCAAATATAAAGCCTCATACTCAGTGGTTCCATTCCTTGCTATTTCTATGTATCCTTGCAGTTGTTATTTAGCACCTATTGTGTGCAAGGCATTGAGCTGGGAATAAAAGTAAGACTACATGATGGCACTCCGTTCAAAGAACATCAAGCCCAAGAAGAGGAAAGGTGCAACTTTCCTGCCTGAGCTTGACTTTAATTAGTTTTCTGACTCTGGGTGAGTCATTTTTCCTATGTCATCCAGTCATTCAACATTTTTTTATTGAAGGCTTCCCGTGATCCATGGGCTGGAAACAAGATGGACTGAGGAAGAAATAGACCTGGCCCCGGCACTTGGGTTGAATTATCATGGATAAGTCAGATATTAAATAATTGATGCCAGAAATAAATACACATGCAGATTGTGAAAAGTGTAATAAAAAGCATTTGATGTGAAAGAATATTTAAAAGTTGGGCCCTTGATTTATTATGCCAGTCCTAGCAGGCTTACCTGAGGAAGTAAAATTAAACTTATACTCAAAGGAAGAGAAAATACTGTGTGTGAAGAACAAAAGGGAAGTGTAACAGGCTTAAGGAACTTGAGGTCAGTGTGACTGGAATGTAAAGAGCAAAGGAAGAAGGCAAAAGATGGAACCTAAGAGCTAGACACAGCCCAGGTCCTCTAAGGCCTTATAGACATGTTAGGAATTTTGGAAATTATCCTAAGTGAAATGAAATATCACTGAAGGATATTAAGCTACTGAGCGACATGATCAGGTTACTTGGGTTGCCATGTAAATAGTGGATTGGTAGAATAAGATGCAGCAGTTAGAAGCAACCAACTAGATGTATACACTGAAATTTAGCTACATCAAAAAATGTAGTGCTGAATTGAAACAAGAAAACAGAAAGTATTCCATAGCACAATGCCATTTATACAATGAATGCCTGGCCAGAACACATATAAATAAAAGGATACATATTAAACCCCTTAAAATGGTTGCTCTTGAGGGGCCTTGTATGAACCAGTGATGATAGTAGACTGGCAACTGATAATGTGATTAACAGAAAATTTTGTATCTGAGTTCCTCCTTTGGTGGTCACATAGGGAGTGGCATTTGAGATGAGTCTGAATGGATGAGCAGGGTTTAGATAGAAAGGAATGAAGAGTGTTATTTCAGGCATAGCATGAATAAAGCAAATATTTGCAAAACAGAGTGTTTGAACAGAGGGGTTAGTTTAGTTTTGCAGGGACATAATTATAATAATAAAAGGGGGGCAGAGGAAAAGACTATGAAAACAGGTTAGGTCTAGATATTGATAACTTTGCATGCCCTAAGGAGTTTCAGTTCTGTTCCACAAAAAAATAAATAAATAAAAAATAAAAAGTGCACAATTGATTTTAAACAGGAAAGTTTAGCACTTATTAAGTGGAGGACAATACTAAGAACATAGAATACAGTGAAGAATAAAACACAGACCCTATTTTTGTCATTCTTATAGTGGGAGGTTTTGACATTCAACATTTATTGAATGCCTACAAAGTGCAGAGGACTGGGGGCGAGCAGATGAATAAACTGTGTCCCTTGCTGTGTTGTAGGTATAAGTAGAATAATAGGGGAACCCGGAGAAAAGAGACCCCACATAGAATACCGGAGCTGGACCTTGAGAAAGGACTAGGTGTCCACCACACAGTACATTCCTATATATATATATTGGGTTGTTGGAAAAGTTATGATGTATTGTTTCTATGTTTTTCATTGCAAAAATGCATTATGACTTTTCTGACAACCCAATATTTTCAGCTCTTTTAATTCTGATCTCAATTCTGTGAGGATGAAGTAAACAGCACATATTAAAGGTGTACTTCTTAGGGGATATTCTGAACTATCTAGCAAGATGACAAGAGGATAGTTTGATAGCCCTGCCAATCCTTGTGTTCCTCTTCCTAACATCACTGCTTTGTTTGAAGTATCTCTTTTTATCTAGCTCTAGGTGGATGAACAAATGTATTCTTTGAGAACACTGGTCTTTCAGAGTTGTGGTGTGTTTGTCAAACAAAATACTCATTTTTCTAACACATTATGACTAATTCAGGCAAATATATTCTGTAAAGAGAAGTCTTCATTTCATTCTCTCTACACAGAGGCAGATTTAGTAAACAGGTTAAAACAAAGGTCCTCTGTCAATATGATTTTTTAAGGATATTACACAGGGTGGCAAAGGTTCTTCCCTTTGATAAAAGGACTTTCACTTTCCCAGACACCAATGAATACATACGTGCAAGCAAAATATTCACTTAGATTGATAGTGTTTGATGTTAATATACTCTTAAGGGTTTAAATTTTAGCTGCATTTAAAACTGACAGCCAACATTTTAAAAGTTAAACATTATTCCCCAAATTAGATGCTTTATTTTATATAGCATGCATTGCACTTCCCAAGAAAAGAAGCATTTTATTTTCTGTTTAATTATCTACATCTTCCTGTTGATCAGTATAGGTAGCTTGTCAAAAACAAGTCAAGGACACCCTGCTTTGGTATCCATGCAAATAGGATTCAATTACCCCTGATGAGTTTGCAAAACTTGCATAAGTTATTAATTTGAAAACATGAAAATTAATGCTAGGGAATTTGGTGCTGATGTTAAAGACACTTTAAAATTATTCCCACTTAAACATTAATTATTAACACTCAGAAAATGTCTAGTGCAGCAAATTTTAACTACTGAGAACCATAATTTAACACAATAAAAATGCAACTGGTCAACTTCATTATCTTATTTCTAGCATAATTTTTCTAAAACCTAAAATCTAACATTTTAGATTAAAATATGACTATATTAGACAGCCAGTGTGACTTCAAACAAATATACCTAAGTTATACCTAACTTATTTAAGTTAGAGTATACCTAAGTTATCTCATTAGCTTTAACCACCTCCAATTCATGTTATTATGTGAACATAAATAGAGGCTCATTCTCTACATGTGTCTTCCATTTATTTGTAAAAGTTTGAGCTGTGCCTGTCCCAATACTGAGCCAATGATTTATCTTATGCCTTCAAATATTTTAAAAATTATTCATTTATCAAATGCCAATTGATCATCTATTAAATGCAAGTTCCTATATAAGACATTAGGTATTAAAATGCATTAGCAGTCAGTCCATGAACTTGATAAGTTCATAGTATAGCAAAATATATTTTATTTTGATTGAAAATTATATAATCACTATAGTATATTGATCAGTTCTGATAGACAAGCTCTATGCTAAGTGCTTTGCTTCTCTTCTTTTATAAATGAAATAATAAATTATATTTATTACACACTATCTCTTCTCCTATTTTCTTATAAACCCACTTACATCAGGCTATCTTCCTACCACTCTACCCAAATGCTCTTGTCTGTATTAACAATGACTTCCACATTACCAAATCCACTGTTGAATTCTCAAGCTTCATGTTCCTTGACCTAGCAACAGCATTTGAGAGAGTTGATTACACCTTCTAGAAAATACTTTCTTCTCTTCACTTAGATTCCAGGTCTTCATGTATTTCCTGAGTTTTCTGCAAACTTCTGCTGAGTCTTTCTGATCCTCCTGACTACTAAATGTTAAGATGATACAGGTCTCAGTTCTCAGACTTCTTTACTTCTCTTTCTATATTCAATCCCTTGTTTTTTTTATTTATTCTTACAGTTTACATACTATATATGAAAATGTAGGACTTACACAGTGGAAAGTTCGCGGACTAAATTGTCTGACTTTTTCATGTGTGTGTATGTGTGTTTGTATATACATATACATATACATATACATATACATAATATATACACATACACATACACATATACATATACATATTGATGACTCTCAAATTTACTCATATATCTACTTTTGAACTCCTGACTTGTATATCAACTGTATATTTAACATCTCCACTTTTATGTTTACTAGAAGTCTCAAACTTACCCTATTCATAGTAAGCTTTTGCTGTTTCCTCTGCCACACCCCTCAAAGATGCCCTCCAGCTGTCTTTCCACTCAGTAAATGACAACTTGATTATTTTGCTCAGGTAAATTTTGTGGAAGCATCCTTGACCTCTAAATTTCTTTCAGACTTTACATCTAATCTATGAGCAATACATGCCTTTAAAAACTATATCCAAAACATGAAATCTATTTTTATCTCCTCTACTTCTACATATCTGGTCCAAAATAGAAACATCTCTTTCCAGGATTTTTGCAATTTGTTTCATTCTACAATACTTCCATCTCCATCCCTATATTCTACTTTTAAATCAGCTACAAGAATTACTATTCTTTTAAAATTTAGCCAGATGATGCTGATCTACTTAAAAACCTCAAATGGCCCGAGTTAAGTTAAAGCCCAAACCCATACAATGATTGCAATTTCTCCCCCTTTGCGTCAGCTTCACTCTTCTCCAACCTCACGACAGGTTCACTCCCGCCATTGTACCTGTACATTGGCTCTCTCCCTTCTGTCTGGAATGCTTTCCCCCAAATAACTTGTTCTTACCTCCTTCAGATCTCAGCCCAATGTCAGGCGGGGCCAGTGTCAAAGATAAACGCAGCCAGGCACTAGTTAAAGTGGCAAGGACAGGTTTCAATCAGTAATACTCGTATACTATTGCAACAGAGAAAGGCATCCAGTGAGAACTGAACTCAACTCTGATTTGTACAGAGTTGACTGGATTTTAGAGGGAGAAGGAGGGAAAAGGAGGGGGTGGTGGTGAACAGGGCCTCAGTAGAATCAAGTAAGTGAAAAATTACAAAAAGCAGGAGGGAAGTGGTGGCCCATATGAAACCAATCTGGGTTGCTAACTGGCACTTGTGGAAGTTAGGTTCTTACCCACCCACAGGGGCTGGGAGACAGGGGCCCACTCTTCAGGTGCTGGTTAGAGCACACAATACATTCTTTTGGTAACCTTGAGTTTTTATGTAGGTGCTTTAAGGGGGCCTAGGGTCATCCTAGGAATGAGGACTTGAGGCTATTAGAGACTATGTTAGTGTTTTGTTCAAGTCTTTATTGGTGAAGGTTGATTCCAGGATTCATTCTAGGAAACCACTTTGCATTTAGTTGTCACACTCCTTAGGCTCTTGGCTGTGAGTTTTTCAGAATTTCTTGTTTTTGATGACCATGAATAGTTTGAGAAATACTGGCCTTTTTTATTTCTATAGGAAATGAAAGACTTGTATTTCAGAATACACACACACCCCACACATACAAGTATACATACACATACATACACATATACATGACATGAAATAAGTACCCTGAACTTTTAAAAGTAGTTTGGATATTTGAATATGAGAAGGAATATCTTTATTCATTTGAAACAAATTATCCATAGTACAGTTGGTAGAGCACATATTAGAGTCAATAAGATCATATATGTTGGGTGATATAACTTGTCTTTAATAATGGAATCAAAGAAATCTAGAGTTATGTTTTTCAACATTCCTCATATAATCACCAAGAACCAAGTTTTATATAAATAATGCTTAAGAATGTTTACCATTATAAAGTCATGGAATCTGTTTTCAAATCACTCACATGTAGTCTAAAAGGGGAGACATATGTAAACAAATGATTGTAACAGCTTATAGTGATTTCAAATTAGAAGCTAAGTATAAGATATAGTGACGACCCAATGAAGGAAGTAACTGACTTTACTTGAGATGGGAGAATCAAGGGGATAACACTTAAGGGTCCCGAAGAATAAATAGTAGGTCAATAGGCCAGGAGTAGATGAGTACCCAGTGTAGAAGGTGAAGCTTGTAAAGAATGAAGCACAATGTGTTTGGAAAATCATAGGTAATTGGCTGGAACTATATATGAATGAGCTTGGATTTGAACCTGTGGATATTATGAGGTGTTGAGATATTTAATAGTTTTAGTAGGGATTGCATAATTGATGTGCTATCCAGGAAGTCCACTAATGAAGGTGAATTAGGAGGTAAAAGATACTAGAAAAGAGAGCTCTCAGGAGTCAAGTGCAATATTCCAAGGCAAAGATGCAAATTGCCAGAATTAGGGCCTTGGTGCTGGGAATTGAGAGGTGAAGAGAAATGTGAAAACTCCTTAAAAGGTACAATTGAGAAGACTTAGCACTTTATTAGTTGTGTGAGGCTGAAAAAATAATCTAAGATAATGCCCAATTTTGTCTCAAATGGAATGGTTGGTAGTTCTAATAATTAAGAGAGGCGGTGCATGAGAAGGAAAAGGGTGAGGCAGAAGAGACATAAGAGGAAAAAGGATGACTTAGATTTTTGATACGCAAAACATTGAGCTCCTGTGAGGTTGGCACGGTACGTACAAGCATGAGTCTGAAGAACAGATGCAAAATCTGAATTAAGCATGTATCCTTACACTCTTACAGAAGATATCTATTTCGGTCTCCTCACTGGTGTTCTCATATGTTCTTCCTGAGCTCAGTTTAGTATACCTACGTGTGTGTAGGGGTGAACTTTTGTTATCTGGCTTCAGTCCCAGTACTGTTGAATGGCTAGAGCAGGAAGACACAATAGCACATTGGAAACTGATTTTCAAAGCAATTTTTTTTTCAAAGTTGGAGAAAGGAGAGTATCACTAGACATTCTATTCATCCATTTCTTCTAATTTCATCTCCCAGAGACTGCTGAAGCTCTGAGCAGCAGTATGAGGATTTATTAAGCATAAGACAACATGATGCTATGACAGCTCCATGTCAAGTTTTCACAAGTACATTGTTGCTCTGCAGCTGGAACTCCACAGGATTTGGTCCTCTCCCAAGTAAAAAGCAGATAAGCAACTTGTGGTTTGGGGCAGAAGGTGGTCTTGATTAAAACATTCTTTTTCCATGCCAATCCCTGGTTGCCATAACCTAAGTTGCCAGCCAGCATCCCCTTGAGGTAAATCTGGATTCCTGACCCTCTTGTCATTTCTGCTCTTTCAGTTTCTAGGAATTTCCAGATTTTCTTTCCTGCTTTGTTTCTCTGGGTTTGTATGCTCTATATTCATGCCATCCTCCCTTAATCTGACCTAACAAACATCTGCCCCAATGCTCACCCATACCTGACCTCCACCTTCACCCTCAGGTATCACCTGAACAGAGAAGAACCCACTAAGCCAGTTCTCTACTCAAGCCCCACCCCTCACTGCTGACTATGATACCAACTCCAACAAAGGATGAAACTACATGGTAGTGAAGAATGGGACTACGGTTACAAAAATGTCAGTTATTGGAGAGCCACAATTTCCTCTGGGTGACTAACTTTCAATTTCACTTTTCACATTACTCATGGAAGTAAGTATTCAGTTTTAGTTCATTTTATCTAACATATAATTTTAGAGAAAAAGAAATCTACTACCTCTAAAAGACATTATTGCAGAAGTTACAGTATGAGAGAGGTTCAAGTTACATTAATAAAACTGCAAATGTAAAATGCAGAATGTCATGAAACCCAGAAGTTTGATTTGATATAGTAACATTATCAGAGTCACTGTGGGTATATATTCTACTGTATTAACAGTTAAATTATAAAATTTTGCTGAATATGTGTGCAGTGCAGCATATTCCCTTCAAACTGAAACATCATTCTTACATAACTTCTTTCTTTGTCCATAATATTTAGCTTTTCCTAAAGTGTTTGGTTTTCCTGGTGTCCCTCTTACTAAATTTTGCTGCAGATTAAATGCCAGATGCAACATTTGATATGCCATATGTTTTTTTATCCAAAATCATACATAATTAACCTGAAAGTATTATAAAATGTTGAGGTATTTAATAGTTTTAGTAGTAGTAATAGTTTTCATAGCATCTTATCATTTTCTTTTTTTTTTATTAAAGATTTTATTGGGGAATTGGGAGAGGGGAACAGACAATTTGCTGTCCTTTTGTTCTTCAGTCCAGTTGTGGAGGATGTTGCTTCACTGGTCTATGTTGGTATTATCATTGCGTTCTTCCTGGGTGAGGCAGATCAGATCAGTCACAGGCCTCTGGACGGCTGCTCACGGCAGCTCTTGGCAGCTCACACCGGCTGCCAGCTGCTCACGGTAGCTTACAGCAGCCCACTGCAGCAAGGGCTGCAGCCCATGCCGTCGTTGGCGACTCTCGGCAGCCCAGTTCCAGGTCGAGTTGTTGTTCACCGTTTTAGCTGTAGAGGGCACAGCATATGACTGCCCCTTATGTGAGATCCGAACCGGGGCCCTGCTGCTCAGAGCTGGGCATTCAAGCCAGCTCTTAACCAACGCGCCACTCGGCCAGCCCGCATCTTATCATTTTCAAAGCATGTTCATATCTATTTTTTTGTTTGATTCTCACATAGCTTTTTAAAATTGTCAGGGAATATACTACTATTCTTGTCCTGAATGAGGAAACTGAGAATCATAAAGACCCATACCAGTGATTAAAAGCAATACATAGTTCAGCTAAAGTTGCACACCTGACATTTGCTATTTCCTTATCCTGCATTATTTTCTTATTATTTAATTTTTTATATTTCCTTTATTATCTCCTTTATTATTTGTCATCACTTACTATACCATGTTTACAGCTTACGTGTCTTATTTTTGTATATCTCCCACACACACTAGAATGTAACATAAATTACACTGTATAAGAAATTTTCTCTGCTTTGCTTCTGTATTCCCAGAACCAAGAACAATTCTTGGCATACAATAGGTTCTCAATATATATTTACTGAATAAGTAAACATAAGATTGAAACATAAGGTTATTAGTAATAATAGTTGCCTGAAAATGGTGGACAGATGGCTTCAAAGAATTATAGCTAGCATTTATTGAGCAACTACCTAATGCCAAACATTGTGTCTACACGCATGATCTCAAGATGGAGCTCATCACAGTGGGAAAGATAAAATCCTTGCCATGGTGCGGCTCCCTGGATCGAAATCACAAGTCTACACTTATTAGCTATGTAAACTCAGAAAAGTTAAAAATCATCTTAAGTTTTAATTGTTATTTTTTAATATAGAGGTGATAAAAACACAACCTAAGTAATAAAACTTTGCAAGGATATATCCTTGCAAATCTATCACAATTGCTCAGTTAAATAACACTAACTTAAGTAATGTTAATCCTTCTAACAACCCAATGCACTATGTATAATTATTATCAGTATTTTACAAATCAGAGATCTGAAATGTAGCATGGTTAAGAAAGTTGCTGAAAATCACATGGTAAATTATAACCTTAGATCATTCTAACCCCAAAGCCAATATTTTTAACTTCACCAAAACATAGCCATTGGGAAAACAATTTTAAAATTAGGAGGAAATATCTCCTGTGCCATCAAGAACATTATATTCATTTAACATCCCAATTGAAAATTACATATTTATTCTAATTTTAAACTTGTGTGTGTTGAAAGGATCTGAGTTTTCTAAGCAGAGAAGTGAGCATAATATATTCAAGAACATGACTAGATCCTCTCATTGCACTGGGACTATGTTGCAGCAAATATTTATTGAAGTAAATTGGCCTCCTACTGGGATATCTAACTAGTTTTATTAAACAGGAATTTCCATTGAAATGACATTTGTAATTTAGGGTTTCAACAGCATGTGATTATAATCTCTCAGCCAGGAGTTTAGATCTTAAGTGAGTTTGAAAAAGGACATACCGGATTCATAGAACATACAACAATACATCAATTACACACATGTGGATCATGATCTGGGTTAAGTTTTTCAATCTCCTCTTTCTCTTTCTCTCTCCCTCCCTCCCTTCCTCCCTCCTTCCCTCTCTGTTTCTCTCTTCTTTTCTCTTTCATTCTTCAGTTTGTCAATTTGTGAATGTGCATACATAGAAACTTAGGAATCTGTATCTAAATGATTGTTGAGATTACTGGTCCTGATTAATTCTTTACAGCAACGACTAATAAAGAATCATTGCCAGATAAACACAATGCAGGACATATTTATGTGTGGACACACATTCATGGTGGGAGTGGAGAAAGAGGCAGAGTAAGGGAAGGGGGGAAGGGGAGAGAGGGAGACAGGGAGAGAGGGAGAGAGGGAGAAAAGGAGAAAGGGAGAAAGGGAGAAAGGGAGAAAGGGAGGGAGGGAGAGAGGAAGAGAGGGAGAGGGAAGGATGGAGAGAGGGTGGGGGAGAAAGAATGTGATATAAAATGTAGAGAGCTAGAGACACTAGGGAAACTAGGGCGGCATTCTCTGGGGACAGACATCTAGCATGTTTGCTGAAATCTACAGCCTAGCTGCTGCGAATAAATATACTTGGCTATTCTCTTTTCCTTTCCCCATAATAGGGTCAGTGGGGTGAGCTCTTATTTATAGAGGAAAATTGTTCCAGGAAATTGGGTAGGTGGTTCAATTGAGAAGACTTAGCACTTTATTAGTTGTGT
>NW_017731796.1:265701-273880 GCF_001890085.2 Hipposideros armiger
ATTACTTCTTCCTACCTATATTTTCCTACCAAAATATTGGCATTACCTTTCCCTTGAATTATATTCTCATTTGAGTCATATGTTGATTAATGTTTTATTCTTAATTTCATAAATGCTCTTATGTGTTTTTTTAAGGAATGTTTGTGTATTGCAGCTGATTTATATGTGTTACTAATCGTCATGATGAATAACCTGTCAAAAACCACACATATATAATACATGCTAGGCAAGCAAGACATTTTTAAAGTGAAAGAAAATCTAAACAATCAGTAACACATTAATATTTAGTAGCTTATGTAATACTTGGATGAAGACTGTGTGTGTGTGTGTCTTCAAATATATGCACACTTATACATACACACAATGCATACATAGATACACATAACTGTGTTATGTGTTAATGTAAAGCCCTTAAACTATAATTATATGTTATATCTTTGGCTTACTAAATTCATTATGTATAGCTGTACCTTTAATTCTAAAATCTCAATATCAGTAAAATACAAATAAGAAACAAAGTATTCAGTAGCTCAACTTAGCACTGAATGCCAGTGGAGTGCAATTCCCGCAGTATCTAAGGAAGTCCTACCCTTTGAGCCTGTGTCACAAATGGACAATGATGTATATGGAAAATTCAATCCCCAAAGGCACAGGAAGTTTGATGAAAGAAGAAATGAAAATGATCCACTCACAACTAGTATTCATGATAGTCTCTTTATATACAAATGCAACATATGAAACATATTACACATGCCTGACACTCAGTTGTCACCCAATACATTCTACTTATGAAGGATTTCATAGCAGATAGAAGCACAGGATTGTGAGTCAGACTATAATCAAATCTTAGTTTCCATATTTATTAATTACATAACTTTGGGCAATAATTTAGTCTAGTGCTTTATCTGCTGGAAAATGATACTAATAATAGCAGCCCCAGAGAGTTATGGTAAAAATCAAATATTGCATATACTCATTACAATCTTCCATCATCATCATCATCATCATCATCATTACCGCCAGCACCACCATCAGTATTATTTTGCCTTTTTTTTTCTTATACATTACACATGATCAAAAATCAGTTAAAGATGAAGAATGCCAAAATTGAGTCACCTAACAGGACATTGTTAGGAATCAGGATCATGCTGCCATGCCAGAGTCAGAAACATAGGACTATAAGAATGTAATTAAACCAAGGAGATAAAAAAAAAAGGCAAGCTACGTGGGTGAACAGTGTTACAGAAGGTAAAGAGAAAGCAAACTGAGGACTCCGTAGATGATAGGCAGATGACCACTGAGAAGCATAAGCATTTCCATGTCTAATGTAGTTGTCCTCAATGACTGTAAGTCCTTTCTTAGTTCAATCACATATCTTCAAGTCCTGTCTGCCTTTCTAAACAGCTATGTAATTTTTAGACTCGGTAATATGAATTTACAATAAGTGTTGAAAAATTATTTCCAGGACATGGGAGGGAACGGTACTCTAATGAATGAACACATCTTGTTCATTCAGTAGTGTTATGCAGTCTAATAGTCATATTACAGTAGTAATGTTTAAACTCTAGTTTCTAGTATTAAGCTTGAGGTTTAATAGGCAGTTGTTCATTTTATTAATATTCATATGCATTATTCATATATATATATATATACATATATACATGTCCCATTTACTTACTACTGGTGTATTCCTGTTGGTCTATTTATATGTAAATGTAACATCTAAATCTTACATAATTTTATATGTATGATATAATACATAAAAATATTCCTTAAAAAGAACTCTACAGGCTATCCCTTCCATTGCTAATATGGAGTGGGGAAGGCATTGAGTTGAGTAGGCTGTTTCTAGTGAACAAAAAATACCAGTAGAGTACCTATTCCGAAATCTACTCACTTGTACATAAATTATTTAGATGGCTCCATGCCAATCAAAAAATGGTCAGTGTTCTAATAATTCAAGACTAAGCACCTAGAGTTATTCCATAGGACCTTACTTCTATCATGTCTTTACATACAAATTTAGCATTGGGCCAGGAAATTTATAGGTATGTGATTAAGGAAGAACTATATCCCCAAAGTAGGGGAAAGACACAATTCAGCCAAAGTACACGTTTTTCCTTTTTCTATATATCTTCTGTTTGAAAGTGTAAGAAGTATGGTGTCTTTATTTGCCACTATGTACCCTGATTCCAATGTACATTTAACAGAAGGGGGAAATTCGGAAATGCAATCTACTCAACAACCATTCACACTGACTAAGGTGCTTAATTGTCACCTTCCTTCCTATGGAGAATATTAAGCCCCATACAAAATGCCTTATGATTATTTTCATTAAATACAAGAGATTATATTCCTAAACAGGCTATCTCTCTGTTAATAAAAGGATGTCAGAATCCCAAAAGAGTCCAAAGCTATTGTTTTTAATGAATACAACAGACTGAAATAATTTATTTATTTAAATCTAAATCTATAGAATTATAAATTGCTTAACAGGTTTGTTCAAATCATGCAAAGTAGGAAAATAAAACATCTGAAGATTAACTTTTATGAACTGGAAAAAAATAATCATGTTGAAGACTTTATAACATTTGGGATGGAAATAATCAATAAATAAAACATTATCATTTGGCTTTTACCAAATTAGAAATATATTTTTTAACTTAGGAAATATTGAGCAATAGCATTCCAAGCACCACATTCCTTTCTCAATAGAACACTATATCAAGTTGAACTATTGTTAATTATACAGGATATGTTTATGTTAAAAGAACCTTGGGTGCTCACACTGAATAAAAGAGAAATTGCAATTACTTCTTTATAGTGAGTTTACATCTTCTTTCACAGTACTGGAGAGTAACATGAAGAGAAAAATTGTATGCCTTAAATGATAATGTCCCTCTTGTGAAAACATCAAAATCACGCCAAGTAATTGATACAATTATATTTCCTAAGTCTTTTCTTTGAAATTTGAAAATCCCAAGTCATAAATGGCTTATAAATAATTAATCAATAAATCTGTTCAGTTCCCACAGCATACACAAAAGAAACGCACCTCATTTTGACAGCAAAATGTTTTCTTATGTTCTACAAAAGGCTAAACCTTTAAGCAGTGTAACGGATCACTGCGGGAAGCTTTACTCGGAGATGCATAAAATGAATGCATTTTTATCAAAATGATGTTTATGAGATCTAATTCAGCCTGAATGTAAATCTGCATAGGTTATTAAAAAGTTAAAGTGCCGATGGCTAACTGTCATGCAGCTAAGTTTTAGTCAGCATTTTCTGTTGTTTGCTCCACAAATCACAATAAATCCAGGAAGAAGTCAATTGTTAACACCTCTAAACTCTACCACTACACAGTAGAGAAATGCAATAGCTAAACAGTCTCACATTTATGTGAGTGAATTAAAAAGGCTTAGTTTAGATAGGATTTAGATTTAACAGTTCTTCCCACACAAGCTGAAACATATCACACTATCTCAGAATTTATTCTACAGCGTTAGGAACTTCATTTCAGCAGTCTGAAAAACAGACCACAGATTACAAATGAAGATCTGTATGGGCAAGTTGCCTAGCAGCAAGAAAAGAGGAGGCTGGAGATTTTAACGTCCGCTAAAAGTATTTTGTATATGGTTGCAAATGTTTTGCTATTATTCACTTAGAGGTTTACAGTATTTGCATTTATTTATTTTGGGGGAATGATAAAACTGAACAATATGCTAGTCAAGAGTTTCCTTTTAGTGGACTGTTGAAAAATAACCAACTTAAATATGAAAGGAGAATTTGGCTAGAGCAAGTAGATGGCAGGAAACTTAACCTGAGTGTCCCTCCATTGATTAATCCAAATGTTTAATATGGAGGCAACAGTATTGAAGGATTCCTGGCTTAGACTCTGGCATTTCTTTTGAAGAATGGAGAACAGCTGTGAATCTCATTGGGGTTTACTTCTCAGGAAGGAATGCAGGGAGGCTAAGGAATATTGCCCATTTGCCACCCCAACCTTCAACTATTGGGTTGTCAGGAAAGTCAAAATGCATTTTTGCATTGAAAAACAGAAAAATACGTCATGACTTCCCTGACGAACCAATACTTTATGTATAGTGCTCATTTAATGGTATTTGAAATCCCACCAACAAATGTGGGAGTGCCTGCTACTTGTGATAGCTATAAAAAGCAGTAATGTTAATGTTACAGAAAGAGTACAAAACAAAATGCAACGTTATTTAAACTCATATACTTACAACCAAATAAAATTGAGTCGAACCTCATAGAATTCTTAGAGCAATGGTTCTAAACCATGGCACCAAGTTAAGATCACTTGGAATACTTATCTAAACTATCAATGACCCATGCCCTTCTTCCCAGTAATTCTGAAATAGGTTATCTGGAAGAGAGGCTCCAGCAACAGTAAATTTTGAAAGCTCCCTATTAAAAATGGCTTTGATTCTGGGTTTAAGTAGGCATTCCATAGAATGAATGAAGTTCTAGACCTTATAGAACATTCAGTGTGCCTGAATATCCTCAACCAGGATTCTGTATTTCTCCTCCTTCTTGATCTTTGCTCTGAAACTGAATTCCTAAGAGTAGTATGTGGAATTTTGTATAATTTTGATTTTCCCTCATGATAATTATGTATTCATGTATTTGAAGTCTTCCTTGAAAGAAAGCAAATAGATTTTCACATTATTTTCTGCAATATCTGAATTTAAGTATAGGATGAAAAATTTGCAATTATAAGTAATAACATTAGCTGCAAAACACCATGCCTTTCTCAGATGCATAGCCTCAGCATGTAAATACATCTGTGTGGAAGATTACACCAATTTCAGGAGGTCCATCTTCATTTCTTAAGGTTTCTTTGTACAAACCTTGCTAAGATTGTTCATTAAAATAACTTTTCTTATTAAAACATTGCTATAAAAAAATCCCACAGGTACTTTGTATCGCTGGCCTGATGGGATGGTGAAGACTCTAATCACTGAGAGATATTTGAAGAAGGCAAAGAACTTCTAACTTACTTTGGGAATGTTTTCTTATAGAATACAAGAGCATGGATGCTCAGCATAATTATATGAATTTATATTGTAACATATTTCTTACCCATTGGGAAATAAGCCATCAGAATGTTTGTATATGACCTGAACTAGAGGATGTTTTTATACATGTGGATGTTAGGGGGAGAGTGATATGTTTTACTGGGACATTGACCTGATTTTTATTAAGAAATGTCCATTTTATCTTAATAATACTTTTGCAGAGAATCTACTTTATCTGATGTTAATACAATCATTTCAACCTCTCTATGCTCACCGTCTACACATGTCCTTTTTCATTGATTTACTTTATCTGTGCTTTTATATTTAATGTGCCTCTTATTAATATCATATAGTTTAAGATTGCTTTTTTATCCATTTCTACAAGTTCTGCCTTTAAATAATAGGTAGTAGTCCATTAACTTCTGTTAACGTTTTATGTAATTATTGATATGTTTGGATTTAGTTTTACCATTTATTCTTTCTGTTTCTATCTACTGTTTTTTTTTTTCTTTTTCCTTCATTCCTACTTTATTCGGATTAACTAATTCTTGTTTTGTTGTTGTGTTTTGTTTGTTTGTGGGAGGGGGGATAGATATTATTTCATTTTAATTTATCTATTGGCTTTTTAGCTATATTTCTTGCATAAAATGTTAGTGGTTGTTAAAACAATTATGGTTACTTAGAGTTAATTATATTATGCTTCAAGTAAAATGTAGAAACTTTGCAACCATATAGACCTATTTATCACCCTGCTATTCTTTTATAGTTGTTACACACACACACACACACACACACACACACACACACAGCTATCTTAAAATGCAAAATAAAATGTTATAATGTTTTTCTTTGGACATCATATGCATTATAAAGAAATTAAAGGAAGAAAATTAACCTGAAATTTATATAACTTTGCTAACAATTGTCACCTCAATAAATTTTAATTGAAAAAAAGTAAAAGGAAGAAAAGAAAATTAACCTTTTATATTTACATATATATTAAGTGTTTTTAAAGGTCTTCAGTCCTTTTGGAAGGTTAATGTTACATCTGATTTTATTTCCCAGTAGTCTGAAGAACTTCCTTGATCATTTCTTTTAGGGAAGGTCTTCATTTTATTTATCTAAAAATGTCTTATTTTGACTTTATTGTTCAGAGATATTTTTGCTGAACATAAGATTTTGGGTTGAGAATATTTTGGTTTTTCTTTCTTTACTTTAAAGGCATTGTTCCACTGTTCTCTGGCCTTCATTCTTTCTAGTGGCAAGTCCATAGTAATTCAAATTGTTGTTCAGTAGGCAATGCAACATTTTCCCCTGGCTGTTCTCAAGATTTTCTCTTTATCTTCAGCTATCAGCATTTTAATTGTGATGTGCCTATATGTGACTCTACCTGTATTAATCCTACTCTGTTTTTATTGAGCTTCATGGATCTGTAAGTTGATGTTTTCATTAATTGGGAAATTTTTAGATTTTATTACTTAAAAAAAATCCTGCTTTATTTCATCTCTGATCTACTTTTGGCCATCCAATTACATGAATGCTATACATTTTGGTGGATCTCAAAGGTCCCTAAGTATCTGTTAATTTTTTTATCATTTTTTTCCTTCTATACTTAGACTGGATAATTTTGTTTAATTTATCTTCAAGCTCACTAAATATTTCACTGTCATCTCTTTTCTATTATTAAGTATATCCTGTATTATTATTTTCTTTAATTTCATATATTGATATGAAATCTAGAATTTGGTTCACTTTTATTGTTTTTATTTTCTTGCTGGGATTCTTCTTTTATTCATTACAAGCATATTTTCCTTTATTTCCTTGAGCATAAATATCATGACTGTTTTAAAATCTTCGCATGCTAATTCCAATATCTAGGCTGTAGCAAAGTTTGTGTCCATCAGTTTCTTTTATTATGAGAAAATATGTTTTCTTGTTTGTTCATACATTGAGTAATTTTACACATCCTTTTGTTTTTAGCTGAGACATCCTGCTACCTGTTGGCAGCTCAGCGGCTGCTCAGCTTGGGCTGGACGCGAACCGCTGTTGCTCAGAGCTCAAACTCTTGAGCGAGCTCTTAACCAACTGAGCCACTCGGCTGGCCCCAAGTAATTTTAAATTATATCTTAGACATAGTGAATTATATGTTGTAGAAAACTTTTGATTCTTTTATGTTTCCCCAAAGAATATTATTATTATTTTAAAAGCAGGCAGTTAACGTGGCTAAACTAAAACTACAAATTCTGGAATCCCTATGGTAAGTGGCAGTTTAAATATTATATTAGTTTTGTGTTTTTTTTGCCTTAGTTGGTCTGCTTACCGTCTGCACTGCACAGGTATAGTTTAGAGCTCAGGGAGAGTTTTCTACATAGAATTTGGGGTGCTCCCCTTTACTGCTACCTTTTCTAGCATTTATTCATAATTCAGCGATGTGGTTGTCCCACAAGTTATTCTCTGGTTCCTCAATCCAGAAATACTAAAGGTTTCTACAGGATTTTAGCTGGTCTTCAAAGGACTGACTGGAACATGCCCTCAGGCTAAAAGCTGTTAAAAGCTGTAAAGAGGGTGAATTCACTGATTCCCTTTCTTTTGATTCAGTTTTTGCCTACATTTATATGCTTTTCTATGGCTTTAATAGGTAGTTCTGTGTGTGTGTGTGTGTGTGTGTGTGTGTGTGTGTGTCTAGTGTAGTAATTAGTCAGATAGTAAGAACAGAGTCAGAGCATACAAATAATTGAATTGTATAGAACTGAAATGAAATAAATCTTAAGGATTATGTATTTTAGCTGAGGTCCTTTCAGAAGTTTCTCAGCAAGAATTACTTGGGAATTTTAAGGTTATCTGGGATTATATTATTATAAATGTAAAATAAGAATTGGATGTGAGACCTTGTAACAGAGTAAACGTAATGATGAAATTATTAGCAAAGTTTGGCACTATTAATAAGTTGCATTCTTCCTTTTGTTCTGCATTGATGTATACTAGGTTCACTTAAATACTAGAAAGAAAAGGGCACCACAAAATATTATGAGATAAGAACAAAATCATAGTTATATAACCAGTGATTATAAAAATTCTGAGTAATTTGTATTTGAAATGGCAATTTCCTTATCTGTCCTATAATTAATTTAAACTTTTCT
>NW_017731796.1:276509-284903 GCF_001890085.2 Hipposideros armiger
GTAGCAACAAAAATAATTTTATGGTTGGGGGTCACCACAACATGAGGAACTGTATTAAGGGGTCGCGGCATTAGGAAGGTTGAGAACCGCTGCCGTAGACCTTCTAGTTATCAATCTTCAAATTCTGTGCTTTACAAGTTCCTGACCATTGGCCAAACTATTAGCCATTGTCCTTAAGTCAGTCTCTGAACACCTCTCAGTCTTGACAAGAACAACCAAATATAATGTTAGATGTTCTTCTCCTGAGAGGATTTCCCTTCAGCACTGTCTTAGGTATACACCTGATTGGGTCTGCTGTCCAACTATAGTGAGTGCCAACAACTTGCCTAGTCAGATTTATAGTTTATAAAGGTTGCTCTGTCAGAGTGAAGAATGGATTGGAGGAGGCTATTTACACTTTCAACATATGAAATGATGGTGCCTTGAACCACAGGAATGGCACTGAGGATTTAAAGAAGCATATGAGCTAAAGATCTTGAGAATGAAGAATTCTGTTTATATTCGATGCCACCTACTTGATTATTAGTTCTTACAGGGTGGGGGCTGAATCTAATTTACCTTAAAGCCTTCTACCACGAGAATATCGAGTGCTTTGCTATTGACCACTGTGAAAAATTCTTACTTTGGATGGAATCTTCTTTTAGTTTCTCCCAATTCCTGGAGCAAAATTAGCCAATAAAAATGTTTAGTGCTGCACAAAGCAGTTTTTACTTTGTTTCCTTTATCTTCCAAGATGTAAGAGTTACATCCGGATGTACTGATGGCCAAAAGATATATGAAAAAATGCTCAGCATCACTAAGCATCAGAGAGATGCAAATCAAAACCACAATGAAATATCACTTCAAGTTGTCAGAATGGCTATCATCAAAAAATCAACAAATAACAAGTGCTGGTGAGGATGTGGAGAAAAAAGAACCATCGTGCACTGTTGGTGGGATTGCAAATCGGTGCAGCCACTGTGGTAACAGTATGGAGATTCTTCAAAAACTTAAAAAAATAGAGCTGCCATATGACCCAGAAATTCCCCTTCTGGGTATTTATCCAAATAAAATAAAAACACTGGTTTGAAAAAATATATGCACCCCTATGTTTACTGCAGTGCTATTCACAATAGCCAAGATATGGAAACAACCCAAGTGTCCATCAATAGACAATTGGATAAAGAAATTGTGGTATGTTTATACAATGGACTACTACTCTTCCATTTAAAAAAAGGATGAAATCTTACCATGTGCAACAAGATGACTGAACATAGAAGATATAATGTTAAGTGAAATAAGATAAAGAAAGACAAATACTGCATGATTTCATTTATATGTAAAAATCTAAAAGAGAAAAATAAATAAATAAATGAAACTAAACAGAAACATATCCACAGATACAGAGAACAAGCTGATTGTCAAAGTGGAGGGAGAAAGGAGAATGTGTGTGGGGGAAAAAAAGAGTTATATTCTAGATTTTATATTCCACAAAAAATTCCAAAATTACCCAAACTATACATTTCATTACTGTGTAGGCTTTAATATTTAAGTCTAAAGTCCTGGCTGATTTGAAGCCTAAAGAAATCTGAAGGGGGCTATACGAGCTTTCTCTTGCCATAGTAATGCTGTGTCATGATCACAAAACCTCAGTAGCATGTAATATTAGCATGTAAGGTACATGTATAGGCTGGTCAGAGAGGCAACTCTCCTGATTTTGGATGAGGTCACTCAACTATCTGAGGGTTGGCCAGGGCAAACGGGTAACAGGGATCTGCTCCATTTGTCTCTAGTCCTCTAGCAGGACAGCCCAGACAAGTTCCCATGGAAATGAAAGGGATACAAGAAAGAGAGGGAGAGCAAGTTCAATTTCTCATGTACTTTGCTATCTTCTGTTGGCATCATGTTTACCAAAAGACCAATGGACAAAGCAGGTCTTGAATCTGTGCCCAGAATCAGAGTTGGAGGCAGGAATTGCAATGTCATCCATCAAAATGTACAACTACAAGGAGCCATAAATCAGATACTTCTGTTACCTGCCACTAGGAACATGTCTTAAGGGCATGTCATAAAAAGTCCTTTTCTTACTCAGGAGGCAATATGTCTGAATAGACTGACAGGACCAGGAAAGTAAGGGTAGTGCAACTCATAATTACAAAAAGAATAACTCGGCAGTCCACACATGCAGAGGAGTCCAGAAAGTGGGATCTGGAAGGATTGAGACTCTCATTGATCTCAAAAAGAGTATCAGCCTATAGCTACCCCATATTATTTGAGGACCTGGATCTAGAATTCAAAACAGATGAGACATTGTTAACAAAAGAGCCTTTGAGCCTGAAAGCTTCTACCTTAATTCTAACTTGGATAAATATTCGGATGTCCATATGTAATTTAATGTATGCTTTTTTCTTTTATTTTCTCTTAAATTTTCTAGTTATTTTTTTAATCATCCTGGTTCCTCTGGTGGACCTCAGGAGAGGTATTTGTTTACATGTAGATGGTACAATTAAGTGTGGTGGTGGCAGCGTATACTCAACTAGAATCTGGGGAAACCTAGTAGAATTGCAGTTATAAGCAATTTAGCGGAGAGTTTTGAATGCAACTTGTTTGCCAGTAGGAGTGCTTTCCTCTCAATTACCATCATTATGTTAAAGTAATTAGTTCCTTTACTTAAACATTTTTATAGTTTGTAGTCATAAAAAGCAATTATGAGAGTAATTTTTCATGAGAAAGATTAGTGAGTAGACTGTGATGAAGAAGATATAATTCCATTTTGTCATGCAGTTTAGTTGCTAAATTTTTACCACTGGGGAGTTCATTCTTATGTTTGAGGATGATCAATCCAGCAGTTCAAGAAAGGACATGTCATTCAGACAAAACAGTCAGGATGATNAGATATTCTACAAAATTTACACTGAAATGATCACAGTTCATTCATAAAACAGGGCTAAATCTCTTGTTACAACTATTTTACAGTAGTAGAAAGATAGACTATGTTAAAACTATTTGGGGAAAATAATACAACATAGATTTTTAATTATGAATGAGTCACATTATCCTTGATACATCAATTATTTAATTACACAGTCATACCTATTTTCTGTCAAATAGATTGCTGAGTGAGAAAGGAATTTCTGTTGTCCCTTTTATAATAAGATTCACTACCATACTTGACTAGCTACAGATCATATTGAAACTTCACATCTTTGAAACTTCTCATCTTAGTTCCAAAGCTATCTATTTAGATATAAAAAATCATAAACAGGTTTTTCACATATACTAGATCTAAAAAAAAAGAGACAATCCCCTTTGGAATTCTCAATTAAACCCTACCTATTTATATATCTATTTGTGTATGTGTATGGATATGTGTGTGTATGGATATTTATTTTAATTTTTACTACCTGTAAGTGCCTTGAAGACACAAACTGCCTTTGATTTTAGGAGTACTGAGCTTGGGGCTATGCATTTGTAAAGTCAGGCTTCCTGAACTATTGCACAAAAGTAGAAAATCTTCAAGGTTTGGTTCTCTGTTCACAGGGACATATGGATATTTTTTATGTGTTCTCACCCCTCTCAACTTCTATCTCCACTCCCCAACCTGTATTTCATAAAATAACCTAATATTTTATAACAAATTTAGAAATATAAGGCAGTTCATATGGTAATAGTTATATTTATTTGATATCAATTATGACCTAATGCTACATATAATTCTTATTTTATTAATATTGTATAGCTGAGATATGTGTTCTATTTTTTACTTAACTGCTAATAATGCAAAAGACCTAAGAAAAGTCATCTTATGGTTAATAAAAGATAGCCTGTATATGGTATACACAAGCCATCATTCTATTTATTCTAAGTATATTGATTTGTTTAATCTCACAATGATCATAATAGATCTTTTTTTTTTAATTTTCATTGTCTCAATCTGGAAACTGAGGCCAACATAAGTTAAATAACTTGCTCAAGTTCATTATAGCCAGGCTATGTCAGAACTCAAGGGGAGAAAGTCAGGCATCAAATCCATGCCTTTAATCACTACAATATGCAGCCTCATTAAACTCAGCACCTTCATTTGTAATGAAGATCCTAAAGGTCTATTCCAACTCTAGAAAGTATGATTTTAAAATGCCCATTGCAAGTAGGAAGGACAATCTAATTCTTGATTCATTTGCAAAGGAGAGTCAACGACTGGCACAAAACCAAGTTCAAGGATAAGCATCATCTTCAGGATAACTAAATCCTAACGACAGCAAACATCTTTTTATTGGTAACAATTGCAGCCAGGATTAGCCTGTTAATCCAAGAAGTTGTTAAAGAGATCATAAAATATTTTATATATAGCTAAAAGCTGATTATTTAAAAATATTTATATGTATATAATTTCACTAATAATTTGTTCGTGTGTAACTTGTTTTTGTTTTTTTTAGTTTAAATAAATTGAATAAAAATTAAAAAATAAATTTACTAATGTTTTAGTGTAGATATGTGGCTTTTTCATAAGGTATATATATATAATTTGATTAGTAATTAACACTGTCTGTCTTATATTAATCTCAATTATAATACCTACTCTACAGTGTTCATATCTATGTGAAGTAATATTAGAGAAGAATAACACAATATTTTGAGTTTTGTTTTTCTTTTTTTTTTTTATTTTAACTGTCTCATCCAGATATAATTTAGTCATGATTTTATTGTAGCATCTTGTCTTTATTGAACCATTCCAAAGCAGCCTCCTTGGTATTCATATAAATAATAACTCTATTCCTTTTTTTCCTTTTTTCCTTAGTGTTTTAATGTTTAATCACAAATACAAATCAACTGACATTAGCTAGTAAAAAGCAACTCAACTGAACAGAGTAACATAACAGAAGGCACACCAGAAAGTAACTAACAGCTCCAAGCTTTCAGTACATTTGGGCTCAATGCATCTGTGTTTGTGTTTTATGGAGAAAGCAGAGAGCTTTAGTTAATCTAGATGTGAGGAAAACGAGGTCAATCAAAGGTTGGCCTGTCAATGGGGTGGGAAAGGCTGCTTGAAAACGCCATGACTTGGTGAACACTGATGAGGAGAGGGATGTTAATGGAGGGCAATGAGCAAAGGAAGTGGTTTCCAAGATAATCTGAAATACTTCTCTTTCAAATGTATGTCTACTGCTAAATATCCAGAGGGTCACTACATTTTTTTAGAATTTCAGAAAACTTGATGTCAATTTTTACTAATATTTTACCTTATATTTTATTATAGGAAAAGGAACAAGAATCTAAGTGTGGATAGCAACAAATTAATTACTTGCCAAAGAAAAACACTCTGAGTTAGGAAATAAAAAAAGCATCACATTTTATGAAACGCATGTTAAGTAACTATAAGCATATGACTTTTTCACTGGCATATGGACATAAAAATAGACATCTTGCTATTTTTTAGGTGACATAGAATTAAGTTCCATAACAACAACAAAAAAAGTTTCATTAACTAATTACTCTCCTGAGCTGTTCCCAAAATTACAACCATATATCTATTGAACTTAATCAGACATAAATGAAACCAACTGTGAGAAATAGCAAATTATTAATAGTGCTGTAGGTTAAAAACCTCTTTGCTTTTTATATATGCTATTTAAAAATTGATATCTTAAATTAAGCTTAATACTGTTATGTTCAATCTGTAATATCTTCCTATACTTAAGATTGTCATTTACAAAAGTCAAGACAAACATTAAATTCACCATAAGATCAATATTACTTATTGCCTAGTCTTCATTTTCTGAAATCTCAGAGGTCATAGATGTGTGCAGTTAAATTTGATTTCTGCAGCCTCCCTGTTTAATTAAACATTCTTCTCTTTCAATCTTGGTGTTAAGGGAGAGGAAACACAGAAGGAGGTAACTGGAGGCAGGTAACCTCCCATCTTTTGACTAACATTCATTCTGTACATTCACCTGGTGGTATCTAGTTGCTTCTAAACTCCATCTTCATTAACTATTACACATAATCTATAAAATAAGAAATGAACATAAGCTAAAACATAAGAGAGAATCTATTGGCACATCCATTCACATTAGGTTATGTTAGCAGTAAATAAAGAAAATTCCCTTTAACTAATCAGACTGATAAAAATTGTGACAAAAGAAAAGAAAAAGGTTGCCATAAACCTGGGTGGTATTTTATAAACACCTAATTCACAAGATTTTTTCCTAGTGTTCCAGTAGTGATTGAAGTAGCTATATTAATGGTCCCCCAAAGATATTCATGTCCTCATTCCCAGAACTTGTGAATACAATACATTACCCAGCAAAGGGAATTGAAATTTGGAATTGGAATTAAGACGGCTAACCAGATGATGTTAAGACAGGAGATCATCCTTGATTATCCAGGTGGACCCAACATATTCACAACAATCTTGTATTAACAGTGAAGTTTCACAATTCCTTTTACTTTTCATTCAAGAGAACATCTTCTATTTTTATATTTGGTATTTTCCTCCTGTACCTCATATAGTGTATTAAGTTATTTAACAACTGTTGGGTTGTTGGAAAAGTCATGATGTATTTTGTCTATATTTTTCAAAGGTCATTTATTTATATAAAGAACAAAGATCAATCAATGATATATTGCCCATTTCTTTCGATAACCTTTTGCCATCTTTCAGTGAGCTTCATAATTCCTCGTTCATAGAAGGACCTGTCTTTATTTGCAAAAAACTGAACAAGGTGCTGAATNTATTGTTTGTTTGTTTATGGGAATAAATAAAGGCACAAAAACAAGAAATCATACAAATCTAAGAGTGGAAGACAGATTACTAAGTAAATAAGTTAAGAGAAATCCAAATGTACAAGTATAGGGTATATGATCAAGAAGAAAACATTGATGAATAAGTCTGATGATGTGGTTTATTTCTTTTAAGAAAAAATAGTAGTACAATCTTGGGCCTTAAGATTAACTTGAGTGCATGTCCTGTCTTTGGTTCTGTGTCACTCAGGAAAGGTTATGCTATAGTAACAAATGACCCCAATATGTCAGTGGCTGACAATGAAGGCTTATTTTTAGCATATATTATATATCTATATTGAGTTGGCTGCAACTCCACTCCATATCATTTTACCATGAAGCCCTGACTGATGGAGTAGGCTTTACTTTGAACATTGCTAGTTCTCATGATAGAGCAAAATAGTAAATCACATGCTGGCTCTTAAATCGTATGCTCAGAAGTGACATACATAACTTCTGCTCACATTTTACTGGACATGGTGAAGTCACATGGTCATGCCTCAATTTTACAGGTGAGATGTATAATTCTCTAGCACAGAAGAGCACCCTAAGAAGAAACACTGAATATGAAAGAAAATAATAAAAATATACCACAAATATCTATTAGGTGAACTTAGAAATGTAATTTACCATCCTTTTCTTTCCTGAAATGCAATTTGCAATTTGCGAAAAAACTAAAAATGCCAACATTGATGATCGTTGTGAAGATTAAATAAGATGAATATCAATTTCCTAGAACAGGAACTGATTCTTACAAATTGTAGCAATGTTTTATTATTATTCTCTTCCATTTACCTACAAGACATTCTTATAGTACAACCACATATTACCTGACAAATCTTTGTTATAATACCTTACACCAAGGTAGCACAAGATTTGTTAGTCTGTGTGGCTGGCAGACAGCACTGTTGTGAAATCAGCAACAGCACAAATGAATTTGCACATTTTTTACAATTAAACATGTTTTTAAAATGTGCCACTTTTGTCCCTCAGAGTGAAGCCTTTGAAGAGGAGTTTTATTTATTTATTCATTGATTGATTCATTTTTTTATTGAAAAATAATTCATTCTTTGATGAGAAAACTGTGGAAAAAATTGGAAAATTTAGGATGTTAGTTAAGGGAAATTAGTGTGATCATTCCTAGTTGTTGAATTAATCACCCTTGACCAAAGGAAAAGGGTTCCAAAAAACATCTGAATCAATGGGAAACAATCCAGCATAAGCATAGCCCATATTCTTAAGATTCCCAGAAAGTTAACTGAGAACCCAGTTATTGCATATGCTCCAGCAAACATGGCCCAGAACATCCAGTAATTCTCCCTAGGTAGCTTGCGTTTGCCATTGTTTTCATCACTGAATGGGAAGGTTTGCTAGATGCCCTTGTGTTAAATAGAACAAGAATGTCTGGTTCCCTTAGCATAATGAAGTCAGTCAGAGAAAGACAAATACCATATGATCTCACTTATACGTGGATTCTAAAAAACTGAGAAAATGAGAAATGTAAACAGAAACAGTCTCAGAGACACAGAGTTAAAACTGAGGGTTGCTAGTTGGGAGGGGGTGGGGATGAAGGAGAAGGGGAAGGGATGAGACAATACAAATTGGTAATTACAATATGGCCTCAGGGATAGAAAA
>NW_017731796.1:290693-293589 GCF_001890085.2 Hipposideros armiger
CCAAGACTGTTTGCACACCACATTGTTGTAAACAATCCACTTCTCATCACCAGTTACCAGTCACTTTAAAAAAGGATTGTTTTCCTCATATTTAATGAGCATATTACAGATGTCTATACACGCCATCAAATGAACTTCTTTGAGTTCATATGGAACCCAAATATCAAGCTTGCTTATGTATCCCAGCTTCTTCAGGTGGTCATGAATGCTTGAATGATGGATGTTCAATGTTTCTGCAATCTCTCATGTCATGTAATGTGGGTTTGACTCAATCAATGCCTTTATTTTGTTGTCATCAACCTTGGTGGGCCTCCCTGACTGAGGAGCATCATTGAGATCAAAATCACCAGCACAGAACTTTGTGAACCATCATTGGCACTAACATTCTTGTAGAGCATTGTCACTGTAAACTTGATGCAACTTTTCACAAGCTTAACACATGTTCTTCGCTTTATGGAAGTAAAACAGTAAAATATGGCAAAAATGCACAGTTTGGTCTTCCATTGTCAACTTGTTGTAAAATCTCCAAAATTCAACCAAATTGCTCAATTTGTTTTTAGAATAAAGCTAGAACTGTCAGCTATCAAATGGTATAGCAATAACATAGATGTGAATGACTTTAGTACTTCCAAAAATGAATTAGTGCCATCTGTTGCAAACATGTGTCATGACTTTTCCAACAACCCAATATTTATTGAACTCCTACTAAGGATTAACACTGTGATATTGGGAGAGACAGATTGTAAATTCATTTCTTTGTTAAATGCTAAATTAGCAACAAGCACTAGGCATCTAATATATAAAGTGTATAGTGATGTGTGGGGTGTCTTCATACACTTGCTGTATACACCTGTGTGACTAAACTGTGATTCTTGAACAGTCATTAGAGGATGAGACATGATTTCTGAAAGACCAAAAGAGTTTATAAAGTGAGAATGATAAGTGGGAAATATATTCTAGTGAATATCAAGGGAAGTGGGGAAAATGCCCTGTGCAAAGGATCCAGAAGAGACATTCTTAGAATGCCAAGTAGTTCAGTTTGACTGGAATGACATGGGTAATGGGAGGAAGCAGCAGACATTGAGTCAGGAGGGTGAGAATGTAAAGAGCCTTGCAGGCTGAGTGAGAGACTTTTGGACTTTATCCTATGGGAAATAAGGAACTACTGTAGTTTTAAATCTAGGAGACACTATATCGGTCAGGGTTCAGTCAGAAAAACAGAAGCTATACCAAATATTTCAACATGGAGAATTTAACATAGTGACTTGGTTTCACAGATGTTGGAGTGGTGAATGAGTAGGAACACTAAAGTAAGTCAACGATAAAAACAAATGCATTCCAGGGATAACTACAGCAAGAAGCCACTATCAGCCTGGCTTTCAGACTAAATAGAAGCTAGACTCCAGAAATTCAAAGTGGGGTGAGGGGTTTGAATTTGGAGCTCAGAACTCTGGGAAGGGGAACATTCCAGCTGCTGCTTTACCTTTAAGTGGACACAATGGGCCAGATACTAAGATGTGGAAAGAAGCTGGAGGCTGGAAGAAGCAGGTATCTGCTAATAAGGCAAAGTATTGCTGCTGGGACAGTCCTCTCAAGACTAGCAGAAAATTCCTATATCCCTGTCTTCTTCTGCCATTCCCTATTGCAGAACTCAATAACAGAGTCAGCTAGCAAAGGAGAGATGCAGTTTGCAGCCTCAACCTCTGAATCATTAATATGAATATAGAAAAGTGGACTTGGTGCTGAGAGACAATAACTTAATAATTGGCACAGCCCACTGCTTAGCCCACTCAGCCGTCTAAGATTCTGTTATATGGGAAGACCTAAAGTCCCAACCATGACGGTATTCATCTCTGGATGATGTTCATTTTTATTATCACAATTCCACCTGAATAGTCTCTAACCTAAAGGTTCATTTAACCTAAAGGTTAGTTTACATTAGGCAGTTACCAACAGCAGTCTTTATAAGAAATAATGAAAAGAGAGGATATATATATATATATTTCTAACAAGCAATAAAACTATTCAATTGTTATTGTTCCGACTTCCGTAGAATGGTCACAGACAACAATTTATAAACTCCTTCCATTACCCATTTCATGCACAATTTGGCCCCAACCAGCTTCTCAGCTTGTCATGTTTTTTACCAAGTTTGGAGTCTCAAATGTATACTTCTGAGAGGTTTGAATCCTCTGTGGCCCTTTCTTTTGATTGCTGTGGTTCTTCACTTATTTTTACTATTTAACGTGTGTTTCTTGGCCAGAAGCTCTATTCCAGGCATAAAAGCACATAAGGCATTATGTAGTTGCAGTTAGGGCTGGCAGAAGCAATTTAGGCAGAAAGTATAATCCAAATGCAGAACACATACTTATCCCAATGAGGGTAAATTGCTACCAGCTCCAGAAAGAAAGAGGTCGAATACAATCAGCCTGCTACTAGGTGTCTGCCTGATGTAGAACTGGTACCATTTGGAGCTCACCTCTTTGGTTCTGATCCCTCATCTGGTCAGCCTTAGTGAGGGAAATTCCATGTTACTGAAGCCATGTATACATACAGTTCTCATGTTCTGCTACCAGGAAGCCTGCAAAAGAGACTGATGTCTGCATGCCTATCATCTTGTCCATCTAATTACTGAAAATCTCCTCTCCCTGCAATTATTTCTATTTGAAGAGGCTTTGTATGGGTCAAGAATACTTTCAGGCTTTGTGTTCATTTCAAGAGATTTTGCACACCTCTTCCCCTAGATCAGCGGTTCTCAACCTGTGGGTCATGACCCCTTTGGGGGTTGAACGACCCTTTCACAGGGGTCACCTAAGTCCATCGGGAAACAAAAAGATATTTACATTACAATTCATAACAGCAGCAAAATTACAGTTATAGAGTAGCAACAAAAATA
>NW_017731796.1:296414-306045 GCF_001890085.2 Hipposideros armiger
CAAATTACAATGCACAATTCCTGAAAGAGTTCTTCAAGGACTTTCAACACTAGTTATTTCTATTGAAGTGCAACAGTTTTTAAGAGTGAAAAAAATATTCCCTAACACTGGCTCATGAGTCCATTCTTATATTCTGCCAAAATCTGCATTGGTGCATTTAGTAAAACAATCTCTTGTCTATATTATATTCTATTAAGAAAAAATGAAAATAATTTTAATTAAGTAATGTAACCTCCATAATAATTGCAACATATTAGCATTACATAGTTCCCCAGCACTCAAGGATATTTTATACATTCCTAATAATCCTATCTTGTGCTAGACCATATCAGACATGACATTCTTTTTCAATATAAGAGAAAATAATAAATATGTGCATTTTATGACTATGCTGTGTTGAGGACTTCTATTCTCATGTTAGATATGATATGTTAATCAAAAATAGTACAAAACACCTGCCTTTTCTGGTGAGAATTTGGCACGTACCTTCATTTTTACCTGAACTTGAGATTTGGCTTACTGAATATAAAATAAAGTAACCCTTTTTCTCTGATCTAGGGTAAACACTGCTGAAAGAATTTAAGATTTTAATTAACTGCAAGTAGCATCTGTAGCCAAACTCTTAAAAAAGCGTGCAATTGCTTATTCTTTCTGTTACAATTGCCAGAAATAGTCATACTCACAATAAAATATAATTGGATAATTATGTTTTGCAGATTTATAAATACCCTCACCAGCTTGTCTTAAAGATCAATATGGTCTGCAAAATATAAATTTCAAGTCATCATTTTAAATGTCAAGCTGCTAGTTTTCTCAACTGAGGTGAATGATTAGTTATACTGGATGCTAGGCAGAAATTTTTATTCTCCAGAAACCACCTCAAGAGCTTACTTTGTAGAATGCAGGAATGCACTCTCCTGGGAGCACACCACAAAATCTAAAGGTGAAGGCTGAAACTATTTTTCTTGAGGAATGTGTTTGAGAGCCAAAGCTCTTTTATTTCCCCAAGTTCTTTCCAAGTTCTGGGACACAAAAGAGAAAAAAAGCACAGAAAAATAATTTATTATGCTTGTCATGTTTCCATTAGTCTGTACAATCTCTGTAGTTTTTTTCTGGTGTGGATATCACACCAAAAAACATTTCAAGGGAGAAAATACTACCTGAAGATAGAACTTTTATGAGCATTCTTACATGTAAGTGGAAATATCAATATAATAATTCTGCATGCTCATACTAGCATCCACATGTCCCAACTACTTCTTAAACTCAATCAGGTTGTTCTGGGGCAAAAGGGAGAAAAAGGAATCTGGACAGGATTGTCTTCAGATGCTTTGAATTGGGTGAAGAGGAGGCAAAAAAAAACTTCATCCTTAAAATCTTGGTACATCAATAATTGTGCCAGGACCTATGCTGGGTGCTCAGGGATTATATTAATTTACTAGGGCTGCCACAACAAAGTACCACAAACTGGGTGGCTTAAACCACAGTCATTAATTTTGTCACAGTTCTGGAGGCTGGAATTCCAAAATCAAGAAGCTGACAAGGTTGGTTTCCTGAGGGCCATCATGGAAGGATTTGTTTCAGGCCTCTCTCCTTGGCTTACAGATGGCGGCCGTCTTGCTGGCTCTTCCTCTCCTGCAATGATGGCTGTCCCTCTGTGTACTCATACCCTTAGTGTCTCTTTGTGTGACCAAATTTCCAAATTTCCTCTTCTGATAGACACCAATCAGATTGGATTAGTGCCTACTCTAATGGCCTGATTTTAACTTAATCGGCTCTTTAAAGGCCTTATCTCCAATGCAGTTGTCTTCTGAGGTACTAGGGGTCAAGGCTTCAACATAAGTGGGGGGAGGGGAGAGATGCACAATTCAGCTCATAACAGGAGTCAGATGCACTTACGTCCAATTCCTACCCTCAAAGTCACAGAGAGAAGGGCTTCAGTTGCTTGGTACATATATTCTAACCACAAAATATTTGAGGATAATATTTTTTAAATGGACTATATGAGTAAGGAAGAAGGAACCCATGTTCCCACTATTAATGGCAAACATTGAAATGTTTGTTAAGTAAAAATGAACTTGAATGTCAACTAAATGAATCTGCATGTCAACTATAATTATATATATATATATATATATATAATATATATATATATATAAAATATATATATATATAATATATATATATGGAGAGAGAGAGAGGGAGAGAGAGAGAGAGAGAGTCATGAAGTACAGCATAGGAAATACAATTAATGGTATTGTAAGAGCTATATACTATGTCAGATGGGTAGTAGATTTGGGGGCTGTTTCACTTTGTAAGGGGTGTAAATGTCTAATCATTATGTTCTGTACACCTGAAACTAATTTAAAAATTTTTTAAATGAATTTATGTTAAATAGAATCACTCTAAGGCAGATAATCTGGTTTAATTATATTTTATTTTTATCCTACAATAGGCTTCAATGTTTGTGGCTCCAGGATGAACTAGAAGCTGGAATACCTTGACAGATTCAAAGTAGCTAAGTATGAAAAATCCCACCAAGTAACATTTTGTAACTGATTTGATGAGAAAATACATGAGATTACTTACTAGGAATGCTGTGCTCAGCCTCTTCCATTTAACCTGTATTTACAAACATTTAAAAGCTCAAGAATTCAGATGAAGGGCAAATAATTTAAGCACTAGATGTTCCACTTACAAAAATACTCATTTGCCTCTGAATATGTTTTTTGTTCAGTGTTTCACTAATAAATATGTTACTTTGCCTTTGAATATGTCTCTGTTTAGAATATTTTTTATAATATGGTCACACCTGATCAATGGTGAGAAAAACATTTGATTGCATGGATGTGACCTGAGAAATTCCTCAGAACTTCAATCTTATAAATGAATAAACAAACAAACAAACAAATAAATAAACACCATCCTCAGAGATTAATGTCACTGATACAACTGTTATTTTCTCATTTACATAGATAGACTCTAGACCTAGTGTTATTATGATGCTTTTATTCAAACAAATTCAGGTCCTCAGTTCTTTTACTATTAATGATTTACATTCTTCCCATGCTTCTTATACAATCAATTCTCTACCCTAGCTTTATATTATCCCCTTATAGCATTCAGCAACTAATTTTATTTTCTGTAATCATACTTTCTCTACTTACATGCTATCCAGAAGAGACATGTGGCAAGAGGTAAGCGGCTACTATGATCTGGCAGATGCATTTCCTGACTGGGCTTTGCCACCTGCTATCTGTATGACCTGTCTTAGTTTCAGCTGTCTTTTGTGCAATTCAGTGTAGTAACACTTCAGAGTCATCATGAAAGCTAAAAGATGTTGCACTTCAAAAGTGCATTCTGCAATTCCATGAAAGTGACAGGTGACGCATTCTTAAGGCCTTTCATGTCAATGTCAGTTAAATGGCACTGTCTGAGATCTCATTTTTTGGTGATCTCGTCTCAATATTGAAAGTCCATTATTATTAAATCAGTTGAAGAAAGACACTTCATAAAATGTAGGCATGGGTCTCATATTAGTAAAAGTTTAAAAATAGTCACCACTTACTTCCTAACCCTAATTATACACTAGATAAAATTTTAAATGTTTATTTTTCCTTCCAGATGATTCTTCCTAAAAAGAACTGAGTATATTCCTATTCAGGAGTACAATAATATTTGCACACACATGCATGCAAATGATACATTTCCCTGTGATCCAATCTTGTACTCTAATGGTCAGTAGGGCAGATTTTTTTGTTTGGGTCCACCTGGTGGGGCATGTTGAGTTGTAGAATACAGGTGGCACCTGTTCCATCTCCATGAACCATTACTTTGAAGGAAACATCCATGATGTGTGTCAAGGTGCTATAAAAAGCTGCTATGCCCTTTATTTCCTGTTTCTTCCCTGTGATGCATTAAACAGGAAAGCCAAATGCCGTAGCCAAAGGCGGTTATGTTATGTCTGATTGTGTAAGGTCCTCCTGATGCCAGTTGGTACCCAACCTGGTAATCTGCCAAATGTGCCATCTTGTGTACATGCAGCAGGATCAAGGTCAGCAGCATACAACAGATGACTTCTAAAATGTGCTAATGTTTATCGACTGATTTCGGAAAGCACAGCCACGCTACCCTGCATTGAGTGTTCTGTCCTTAAGCAGTCTGGTGTAAAATAGGTTGAACAGAACCGGATCTCTTATATAACCTGCCTCATTACGTCGGATGTTGGCAACAGGTCAGACAAGGCACCTGGTAAGTTCCCAAGCAGTCTAACTTGCATAAGCCAATTTGGCTTGTAATATTATTCATACAAACATTTAAAATATCCCATATTTTCCTGATGTGAATTTGCTAATTTGAGCCTATAAAATCTATGACATTATATAAAGTGGCATTCCCACCTTGTGGAGGGTCCAATAACCACTACATTATGAAAAATTCTTAATATCTTTCCACAAAATTTGGACGCCTGAGCACACTGAGGAAAGATGAAGAACAGCAGCCTAAAATGGTTAGGCTGCTTGTCCGGCCGGTGACAACACAGATAGAGGCCTGCGGTGGGCTGCCCCTTACAGCCAAGGCTGCGGAGAATACCCCAGGCCTCATTCCTAAACATGTTATCATCAGTTATTTATTTAAGAAGAATCTCTTAGCTTATGTAAACTTCCTCATCAGCGCTCACTTTCCTGGGAGCCACATCTGGGTACTTACATCCTGTAGGCTATTAAGGAAGTCATTGCTTTTGAGCATGGGCAAATCATTGAGAACTTGCTTTCGTAAATAAAATAGAAGTTATTCAAGGGTGCATTGATCCTAAGTTTCCATCTAAATAACACTATTCGCAAAGATTATAATAATAATGGCAATACTATTTCTCAATATTTACTCAACTTCATAGTGTATAATAGACTCACATTCTTCCTTTTGTGTGTGAAATAAATCAAATGCCAACTTAGAAAATAGACACTGTTATTTTCATAAATCTGAGTTTTTGAAAATTTCAATTACTTATCGCTATTCAAAAAATTTCTTGGAGATGTATGTTTATATAGAAACATTTGTATGGGTATTTTGTAGTTAAGGACTTTTCCTACACATATTTCCCTATATATCTTTGTGCATGAAGGAATGTAAATGTAACAGTCATTAAAATATTAACTCTTGCCAATATTTATTGAGCACTTCTTTTGTGCTCTGCACTATTCTGATGGCTTTATTTATTATATTAATCCATTTAAGTATAACAATATACTTAATTTAAATTTTTTATGAGTTTGTTAAATTATATGCAAAATAAGGGGCCTACTTAGATAACCTCTTTGTTGCCTCCTAAATCTAATATTTTATTGTTTGAAATATATTTGTATCCATCTGTGTACATACATGCTTATATGTATGAATGTGTTCATGCTTAAGTGTCAGGTTAAATTATTTGTTTACTTACAGTTTTCAAGTATTAAACATTTAAAAAAGTTCATGCTTAGAACTACTATGTGAAAAACATACTAATTTCTAAAGAGAAATATAATGAAGAGCTTCCTCAAAGGGTTACTATCTAGATAGAAGTCAAAATACATGTACTCCTACAATTAGCATTTAAAAATATATGTTGTCATAATCTCACTATTATCACTATTGTTAGAGCCATGTGGAAATGCAGGGTGAAAATGACTACTGATAAAACAAACAAACAAAACAAAAACAAAAACAAAAAAATCCCATTGATTCATGACACATTTGTATCTCGTCAATAGAAACTATATTAATTGGGATTTCCTTTTTCAAACATTGCTGTGACTACCTCAGTGTTTCACACCACAATGCCCTCAATATACCACCTTTCATAACCTCTTCTCACTTAACCCCTTTAAATAGGTACTAGTTCACTTATACATGTATATCTCCATTGGACATTCCGTCCTATGTTCCATTTCCATTTCCTAATTACATACTGAATATTTCCACATACATAACCTGTGGCCCTTTCATATAGCTAAAGTTTAACTCAAACCCCCTTCAAAATATTAGCTTTATTCAAAATTCTCTATTAAGTGTTTTACCGCTGCACCAGTCATCTGAGAATATTCTGAGAGTTCTTGTGCATTTATCATACTCAAAAACAATCACCGGTTCAACAATTCATTCACAATAACTCTTGCATCCTTACTAATTCTAAGTTGCAACACCAACATCGGAGTCCAATATCACTTTGCCTGATTTACTTCATTAACATTCTAAATGGTTTCTGGTCTCTCCCTCTGCAACTTATTTGGCACTCTGTTGTCAGTTTAATCTTTTTAACATAGTTTTCCACTGCAGAATACTTCAGTGACCTTCTACTCTAACCAGACTGATTTAGTCACTGTATCTACATCATACCATGCACTTTGTCTGTCTGTATGTTATCGGTTACATCATTTCTCTCTCCTGAACTGCTATGTCCTTTTCTCTTCATCTATTTGCATTTTACTTATCTTTTGTTCCTCAGCTGAGGTCCATTTCCTCCGGAAGGTTTTCCATAATCATGTCAGATTTCACTAAATTTCCTCATCTTTAAATAATGTATTATTTGTGGTGATACATGTGTTACAAGTGTCTTATGTCCATTATAACAGAGAGGTTGAAGGGCTCTCACTTCTTCTGTTTTGCATCTATCATTGAATGTCAGAGCTGTGATTCAATCCAAGCACATTCTATTTTCATTATTCCATAGACCCATTTATTTAATATATACAATGAACTAATTTGGTGCTGAAGTATATCTTACCTTGTGTTATGGGCTGAATTGTGTCTCTCCAAAATCCATATGATGAAGTCCTAACCCCCCGTACCTTAGAATGTGACTGGATTTGGAGATAGCGTTTATAAAAAAAGGTAATTAAAGAAAAATGAGGTCATATGGTGGGCCCAAATTTGATCAGTTGTCTTTGTAAGAGAAATTAGAGACAAATTAGAAATTAAAGACTGGCGTCTTTAGAAGAGACAACACACAGACTGAGGGGCAATCATGTGAGAACACAGTGAGAAGGTGATTGTCTGCAAGATAAGGAGAGAAGCCTGAGAATCAAACCAAACCTGCCTGAACCTTCGTCTTAGACTTCTAGTTTCCAGAACTGTGAAGAAATCAATTTTAGCTGTTAATGCTGCCTGATCTGTGGTATTTGCAATGGCAGCCCTAACACACTAATACACCTTTCATAATTACTTATATATAATATTTATTGATGGGGTCCTGTGGAACTCAAATATTAACAATCAGTATCAATATGACAACATACTGTGGTCAATCAAATGTTGAAAAGAAGTAAATAGCATCTGATTTGGTGGGCAAAAATCATGTGTTTTAAAGAATATCTAAATGATCCTAAACAGCTAAACCTTGTATCCAAATGTCACTCTGAAAATCAGCATCTAAAGTGAAATAGAAATGCATTCAGCACTTTAAATCTGCATCATTAAATTTTGCTTAGTATTATATTTAATTCCTTTTCTTTTAGAAGCAACAATTAAGTCAGTTCAGTCTTTTCTATTCCTTTGAATTTAAATGTCCCTAAAGTGCCACAAATGCTTAGCAAAAATTTAATACTCCTTTCCTGGGCTTATTCAAAATCTAGACTAGACAGAGTAGAAATTGTTTGACTGATGGTCCACTTTCTTCCTGAAATAAAGAATCATTGTGTAGATTAGAAATGTGCAAAGGTATTTTTTCTTCCCAAGGCTACAACTACTGCTCTGAGGATTTGTATAAACACTCAAAATGTCAAGACTAATTTAAGCAGAAGCAAAATATACTTGCTATTGGGGTTGACATCTTTGTTGACCATTTCTTACTATAAGCAACACCTGGAGTAGCCATTTTAAATATAAAGTCTTAAATCCATGGAATTTAATTCATCTTATTTCTATAAAAGTTAGTTTTCATTTTTTAAGTTTGTAAATTTTACTTGTTTTTATGATGACAAATATAAGTTTAAAAGTATGGCCCTAAAATGGGACTTTGCTTTGATGAGAATATAAAAATATTAAATCTAAACTCATCTCTGGTGTGCTCTGTTTACGTATCTGCATTCTCATTTTCACTCTTCAAAGAAAAAATTATAAAGATTCCAAAGTGGATTTCCTAAGAAAACAATTCCAACATGGAAATTTGTGAGCAGGAAGTTTATTAGGTTAATGCTCGTGGGGCAGTAAAGAAAGCAGTATGAGGCAGAGGCAGGCGCTAAACTGAGATGTCATCAAAACAATCAACTTAGTTGAATCCATGGGAAGCTCTGGAGCCAGAAAGACCTTGCAGAGTTCTTTGAAAATGTGGAAAAAGACCTAGGCCTTTTACCCCTGCGTTATCCAGATAGTGGATGTACGCTACCTGGAGGAGAGGGCAGGGCTTTGGGTGAGGTGACTCTCTTTAGCAGATGGCAATTCTGGAGAATGACTCAGCTGAGACCTATCATCTACCAACATTTCCAGAAACTATAGAAATGAATGCCTTGGGCTTGAAGGTGAGACATGTGGACAAACCACAGCATCCACTATAGAAAGATATGAATTCAACTTCATACACATTGGCCAAGTATTTTCAGATAAATAATTTTAACCTTTATGAGACTCAATTTCCTTCTTAGTAACTGAGGCTATTAATACATTTCAGGCTTTTTATAGTAATTTTGCTAGGAGAAAATATGAGTGAAAATTATTTGGGGCATAAAGGATCAGAGCTAAAACATATGTTAGCAATTATCTAGGCCCATTTCTTTATTGTACAGCTGAAGAATTGAAGCCTACTATGACCTCGTGTATGACTGGATATGTGACACAGTCCATGTAATTCTTACTATGGCCCTTTAAGAAAATAAACAAAGAGGCATCATGTGACTTAACCAAAGTCACACAATTGGGGGCAGGAGACAGCACTGATAATGTCTTACCCCAGAGGCCACATATGCTTTCAACCACTGTAAAACATTACTCCCGGTGAGACAGAAGTTAATGGGAGAATAGTAGTCAGGTTTTTAACTTTCTGTCGTGTAGTTTATTTAACTTATACCTGGAAGCCATGGTAGACCGTAAAGCAGAAAGAGCAAACTGGCAACCAGGGGCAGAATACACCTTGACATGTTTGTTTGTTTCTGTTTATTAAAAATTGGTTTCTTTTATTCTGCCCAGAGCTTTATAATGTAATGTAACTTAACTGTCATTATGTTTAGTTCTTTACCAAGAAGTTTAGCACCTATAACCATATACCACATATAAACTGACTTCATGCACTTATGTTCCCAGCCTAGTCTGTTTAGGCAATTGAGTTTGCAACCCAAGGTTATCCATTTGTAGGTGATGAGGATGATGATATGGAGAAAAATGCAATGAGGAGGAAGTGAAGGAGGTAGAGAAGGAGGAGAGGAAATGATATAAAAGAAGAAGAAAAAGGGGAGATAAAGGGTAGAGAATAAGTTATACTTTATAATAATATAAATAATATTTAGCATCTATTAGTGTACAGTCATTCATTATTAAATATTCTATTGGTCTTCTCTAAGAAATTTCACCTGATATACAACTTTAGAGGAGTGCAAATATTTTTATCCAGGTGTAATCTGCTTAAATGAGTTAATGTTCCCACAAGATGACTCTTTGG
>NW_017731796.1:307765-312568 GCF_001890085.2 Hipposideros armiger
GCGAGATAAATTCCTGTATCTCTTCTGCAAGATCATGTTCAGATAAACTTATCTGCAAAGCCTTTCCTAACTCACCTTGTAAATTTTATGTGTAAACTGACATTTACATGTATTGCTATTAAAGGACACATGCGCATACACACACGCACACAGGTGCACACTTTAGGGATTTAACACAGTTTTCTTCTCTTCCTCCCTTCCTCCCTCTCTCCCTCCTTTCTTGTCATTCTATTCTCTCTCCCTCCCACCTTCTCCTTCTTTGTCTCTTTTCTTCTTTAATAATCTTGCAATAGACGTTGACACTGCTCATTAATACTTCTGGTTCTCTTTATTCTGGGCTCATGGTAGAACTAAAATTATTTCTCTGTCACTGGAAGTTATGGCCATGTGACTTGTGTTGCCCAATAAAATATCTGCAAAAAGTGAGTGCATCTTTTAGGCAGATGCCTTTATGAGCGCAGATGCCTTTATGAGCACAATTGCCCATCATCCCATGTAGCAGTGTCAACCAATAAGTCCAGATCATGTGGTTTCTGTCACTCTAGGTCCCCAGATAAGGACAACATAAAACAGAATCCCCCAAGGATGTATAGTATATATGTAGCATGATTTAAAAATACAGCTCTGTTATTGTAAGGCACTGGGATACCAGATCCTCATGACAGTGTAACCTAGACTATCCTGATTGATGCAGACTCTTCTTCAAAGTCATATTCCTATCAAAATTTCTCAAGACATTATGATAGGAAGCCCATTTTCATAAGGATACCTATCAGCTCTGGTGTTCATATAGCACTGTGATTATATGAAATAGAGTTTTAAATACGTAACTTGGCAGGCCCTTGAGAAAAAAATATTTTTTCAAATTATTGAATTCATATAATCATTAATATATAAAAATGTTACAAAATACTAATCCTCTCAAATTAGGTTAAATTTTAAGTGAATTAATCATTAGAAATATCAATTTTCATGTGAACATTTTAGTAAAATGTTTTTTGATAACCAATTTTAGATAAATGTGGTTTTAAGTCAACTGACTTTAGGCAAAAGGCTCATTATTCCCATTCACTGTTAATGCCATATATTCTGTATGGGAAGCCTATATGCCATTTTACAATTAGTTGACTTCACCTCAGCAATTCATCTATCCCAACATGGTGATAAATTCAGTATTAGTTGTATTTTGAAATGGCTTAGAGCTGATAATCCTCAGATTCATTATAAAATACAGTGATTATTCTAAATAGTGCAAAGTCCAGTCCAACAAATATTTAAACATATATTAGTGTTTAGAATATTGAGCTGCCATTGGTTTAAATAGAATGCCTGTAGATTAGGCTTTCATACATGTATGTGATTTCATCTTACGGAATGCAGAAAAGGGCAATAAAAAGCAGTATGAGTTGAACTAAATACAAGAGGAGGGGAAAAAAAAGATTTCAAGAATGCAATACAATATCTGGAAAGTGGACACAGTGTCATATAAACTGTAAAGGCTTCAAAATCCAAAATACTAAAATGTATCTGCAAGGTTATAGGAGGTTAAAGTGCAGGCTGGGACACACCACCCAGATGGACAGTGATTTTCAGTAACGTTCCTTCAAAACTTCATCTGCAGGTTCTTACCTTGAGGTATAACTCTGACCACAGAGGACAGTGTCCTTCTCTTTTTAGTACTAGTAGTGCGGGGATGTGAGGTCTCTTAGCTGCATCGAAGAGCTATTTTGGCTTGAAAGTTGGAAACCAAAGAGATGCTACTCAGAACTCATAATTATTATATCTGCTTTTATTTCTCAAAGAAAGAGAATGTGAATAAATTCATTGTCTCTAGTTGAATTACCTGAGATAATGTCTGGAATGATATAGCACTGCATTTGGCACATCACAGATGTTTCTACTAGATTTGTGAAGAACTTTAATAACAATCTGTTTGCACTTGTTTATGTTTTTCCCAGTAAATTGTAAACTTTTGGAGTGAAAAAAGCACACCTGACTGAACCTCACTAACACTGCTCTAAGATGTACATGGAAAGTGGCCTCATTCCCTTTAGTCATGACACCGGAGAGGAAAAGGTGTTAGTTAATACAGGAGGAAACCAGGGGTACAGCCCTAACAGAAGAAATTCAGGTTCCTTCCTGCATCATAGTCTTGCAGAATACAGATGCTTCAGCATAAATATGAAGCTCAGAAGACTGAGATAATTAGTGCCCACAAAGGGAGACAGGAAAGCTGTGAGGATGCACCTGACACTGAATATTCGGAAGAAGACTCATTGAAGCTGTCATTGAACTGATTATCTGAAGGCAAAGCATTCCTATTTTGCGCAAACAATACATAATACTTAGAGAACAGCAATTAGAATCATGAGTCCTTGCATAAGTGAATGGGGCTTGATGGTGTTTACTCAATTTTCAATTGCTGGTGTAGTGATCGAAAAATAAGCCCTGCAAAGCACTTTGGAAATTTCACTCATAGAACATTAATGACAGCCTAAACCCAAGAAGCTTGGTAAAGCCAGAGAGAATTAAGGAAAAAAAAAATCTCACAGCTTGTTTTTATGGGGGTTCTCCCTTGAGGTCTCCCCTATCACCTGTTTCCATAGTAACTCCAGGTTTCCAGGAGCTTTACTGATGGCATTCATTTAACGTCAAAACACTTAATGAAAAGATTGACTATGTAAGTAGAGTGAACTACTTACCAGAGTATTTTGTACTCACTCAGCATTTACTCGTGCATTTTAACAACACATAAGCACTAATTCAATGCAATAACTCACTGGACATTTCTGGCCACAGAATGAAACAGTTAAAAGTTACGTTTTAGCAGCTTAATGCTGCTGCCCGATCAGTTCCCAGAGCTCTGTAACGTGAGTACAAGCTACTGAGACATTACAAGCAAGATCTGTGGGACACATCACCCCTTCTTTTCCTTTGAATTTTCTCCATATGTTTAAATTGGGAGCACAGCATGTGATGGCAACCACAAGCAATGTTGGCATGACTCAACGTCTTTCTTTTCCCTAAGCCAGCCTCAGATACATTTAGGCTGGTGTAAGAAAAATCATTATTTATAATAACTAACCTGAANAAATTTAAACTAATTTTAATAAATATGAGTAATTTATCAGTTGAAGAAAGGGGAGAGGGTACATAAGCGATCAGGAATAGCCCACAAAGTCATAAGGAACATGAAAAACATAAGTAGCCTGTACAGATATAAATACATGTGAGACTGCTAAGGCAGGTAATGATACGGAGCTGCCAGGAGCCATAGTGCCCATTGGGTATCCATGGAAATGCAGCTCATACGAAGAACAGCAGAGCTGCGAGGCAGAAAGAGAACAATATCTGACAGACCTATTGTTGACCCCTTAACCAGCTGTGCTTGAATCTAGTATTCACTCTCCATTTCCAGGGTCTATTAATTCCCCTTTTCACTTAAGCTATTGAAAGGCAAGTTACACTTGCAATCAAGAACCTTGCCTAATTAAAGTTATGTTCTCTTTAGCAATTGATTTAAAACTTTCAGAAACTGATGTCTTATTCTTATGCGAGCCTTCAGTCCACCTAGAGCAGCACCTTACACACAGCACCTTGCATCTTGCACGCCTCCTACGTATACCTCATAATGTTCTCTCTCAAGCTCACTCCCTCCCTCCCTTCCTTTATTTTCTCCCCCCTCCCTCCTCGTCCCTGAAGCCCTGCATTGGAAGAACTGGTCAGAGCAGCAATGCGTAAAGCTGAATTGAAGAGGACACAAGAAAAGGGAAGAAAGACTTAAAGAGAAATGGCATTGGAAAAAATTCTATGAATATCTAACCCGTTCAACTCATTTACACTCAGATAGCCCTCATTTCTAAAGATAACCGCATAATTTTAGATATTTTGTTTCCTGATGCATTTTTTGTGTAATTTTTCAAATTGTCTATTTGGTAACACATAAGTGTGCTGCTGCTATATGGGTCCAGGCAAAAGTGTGATAAGAGTTTCAATAATCTGTCTATCCAGTGAAAAATGATGATGTATTAATGAGGATGAAAAACAGAGAACAATTAAGCTTTGAGTTATTAAATGAATCTATGAGAAACATTCTATCCAGTTGATTTAAATTTGGACACACTAGGAAACTATGATATATTCATATTGATTTTAGAAGGAAGATTATCATACCAGATTATGTTCAATTGTTTTAACTTCCTGTTTTTTATTAAAAAAACTTTTAATTCTATACCTTTACCAAAAGTATTAACTCTATACTTTTTGCCAATTATATACTAAAGATTATATAGTATTAAAACAGGTTAGAATCCTCTTTTTGTGTGCTGCTTTAAATAGGAAGCACCTGAACAAACTGTTCATATGACATACAGGTGAAAAACTGAAAGCTTTTCCTCTAAGATCAGGAACAAGGTGATGATGCTCACTCTCATCACTGTTATTAATCATAGCACTGGAAGTCCTAGAGCAATCAGGCAAAGGAAAGAAATAAAAGGCATCCACATTGCGAATGAAGAAGTCAAATTGTCACATTTTGCAGATGACATGATTCTTTATATAGAAAACCCTGAAGAATCCACCAAAAAAAAAAAAGAATCTTCAGAAACAATAAACAAATACAGGAAAGTTGTGGGATACAAAATCAACGTACAAAAATCCATTGTGTTCCCATATACTAAAAATGAAATTTCAGAAAAGGAAATGAAAAAAAAATTCCATATGCAACTGCAACAAAAAGAATAAAATACCTAGGAGTAAACTTAACAAAGAATGTGAAAGAACTATACATGGAAAACTACAAGG
>NW_017731796.1:317398-323152 GCF_001890085.2 Hipposideros armiger
ATGTAAATACCTTTTTGTTTTCCAATGGTCTTAGGTGACCCCTATGAAAGGGTCATTCGACCCCCAAGAGGGTTGTGACCCACAGGTTGAGAACCGCTGGTCTAGAGGGTGACAAAGGCTCTCATCTTAACCAAACTCTAGTCAGGGTCCTCTAACCCATCAAGGCCATGACCTTGGGCTCTGTCCTTGGTAACTTTAGTCCAGCTTTAACAAGAATTCTGCTGGATCATTTTAAATGCCCCCCAATCTTGATATTTGATCAAGTTTCTCATTTAGCACCCTGAATATATTCTCACCCTGGTGTACCTTCAGTAAGAAATCTTTTGAATAGGTCTAGCAAGACTCCCCCTAGCTTTTATGTTTCCCCTTAGTAATGTTCCATCCACTGACCTCCACTCTGCTTCTTGGCTATAAATCTCCACTTGTCCTTGTTGAGCCTGATTTCTCTCCCTTTCTGCAAAACCATATTGTAGTAGTCCCCTGGGATAAAATCTGCCTTCCCATTTTTAACAAGAATCATGAATAATTTTTTAACATGAATATTTTTTACTTTAACAAGTACTGAGAGCCTTAAGAACTGAACTGGCTCCCAAACTTTATGAGATGTTTTATTTTTTGTTTATTTTTGTTTTGTGTTGTGTGATTTTTATACTTCTTTAGTTACCTGAGATAGTCTTTTGGTGCTTAAATTAATTCCAATTTGCATCTGAAACAGCAATCAATTTAAAACTGAAATAGCAAATATGTCTTAATTAATTCATGATGATATTAAAAAATAATTGTGTTTCAAAAAAGCACAGGATAGATTTTGGGGGTTCAAATGGAAGTTGGAAGCATTTTGACAAAGACCTTCACTATGGCATTAAGGAGTTGATGCTTTCTTCAGTAAGATATGACAAAGCCATTGAAGACTTTAAAGTAGGAGAATGGTATGACTGGAATTAACCTTTAGGAAAGATAGTTTGTCATGTGGTTTAGTTCAAATAGAAAACTACAAGTGAGAAAACTGCCTATGAGTCTATATCAATGGTTCATGTAGTGAGAGTTTACAGGAAATCACACACATTTTTGTAGATTTTGCAGTGTAAAACAAAAGAGAACACTACTCACATCATATTCTATTTGAATGGCACCCGTAAAATTGTGTAATACGCAACTTCCTCAACTATATGTGACACAGAGTATCCATGATATTTAAAGGAGAAAAAGATATGAAAGATTTTTACTAAGATAAGATTTAAAGGTAATAAAATATTTAATAATAGTCATTGGCATATTGAGAGGGGGCAAAGTTACATCTAAATTTTAAATCAAGTAACTTGGAGAATGATGTAACATTCCTATTTAAAAAAGAAGCAAGAGCTTAGTCAGGAATGGGAGTGGAAAATGAAGTTTAGGGTGATATTCAAATTTACGTAGAATGAATCTGTGGTGTCTGTGTGACATCCCACTGGAGATTCCCAGTAGAAATTATAGATTTGAAGTCAAGTGAGTGAATATTATACTTGCAGAAAAAAAATGGCTGAGATTGCAGAAGACAGAAAAGTAGCAAAGAGGCAAAACCAAAAAATTTAGGAAATGCTTATGTTCAATTCTTAAATAAACTATACAAAAGAAAATAAAACAAAGGAATGGATAGAAGGAAATAGAAATCAAAGGATGAGAGAGAATTTCTTCAAATCAAATGGAGCCAAGAATGTCAAACTATATAAAGAGATCAGGAATGGAGAAGAGTCAATAAAATCAATTGTATTAAATGATTGAGAAATCATCAGTTATCATCAGTAGTAAAGTTATCATTAAAATATTTGTGGACAAAAGAAAAAAATATAGAACCTTGTAAAAATTGTTGAGAAAAAGACACTGATTTTGAGTTAAAATGTTTGCATATCTGTGCATAAATACATGAGAAGAGGAGAACAAGATAAGATAAAGATGCAAGAAAGTAGGAGAAATTGATGGCGTAAGGTGTCTCAGAGGAGATGGAAAAGGAGGGGATCAAGGTGAAGACAGAGGGACTGGACTTGGTTGAGAAAAAGACAAGCTCCATCTTGGTACAGGAAGGTAGAGAGAATTCATAAAAATCCAGATGTATTGTAACAGAATGCATAAAAGTTAAAGTACACATAGAATTCAGATACCTTTTGGTTTGTGGAAATTCAGACATACGGTAATGTAAGATGACACACTTAGAGCAACTGCAGGGACAAATTAATATCTTTTTTATTATTACAAAGAAAGCTGAGGGTAATTCTACTGAAAACATTCTCATTTGCTTTCAGGACCTTAGTACACAAAGATTTGGACAATAGGGATACATTTTCAATTCTTTCTCTCTTTGCTTCTGCTTCCAAAACATATCCATTTCTATTTTTCAGCAAACTGTATGAGCCTCACCTATGTCTTTTATTCCATTTATCCCTCATACTCTGAGATCCAGAGTCAGGAATGGATATTTTGCCCTGTGCATCTTTTCTTTATGCTCCAGGCAGAGACCGCATATTTAAAAATAACATTTTCTTTATCCTACTGCTTTCTCAAGTAATAATGTCAGCAATAATAATAATCACTAAAATATACTGAACACTTACTATGTTCCAGGAATTAATTAGTCAAAGCACTTTAGGTCTATCCATCATATAAGCCTCATAAAACTCTCTGAGCTAGATGCTATGATTGCTCCAATTCTACAGTGGAGACACTGAAGGGCAGAATTATTTGCCCAAGACCCCACAAAAATCAATGGCAGAACTGGGATGCAAACCTACCAGGTGTGATTCCGAATTCATATTCTTAACCATTCTCTCTTTTTTCCATCATCCTCAACGTCTTGGGAAAAAAAAAAAAAGATTTTTTTCTCTACTTTTACTCTCTCCACTTACTTTCTACAAAATACCTTCCTCCACTGTTTTTAAAAGAATGGTCCATAAGCTGCCTCCAACAAAATCTCCTGAAGCCCTTACTGCATCCCCTTGGGTGCTTACCAAAAATTAGTATCTCTGGGCCCCACTCCACAGAGCGATTGATAATCTAGCAGCTTCATTTTAATATGCTTACCAAATGAATCTTAGATGTCCTAAAGTTTGAGACCATCTCACTTAAACACTTGCAATATAATTTGTGCTGCCAACTCTAATTTTCTATAATTTACACTTGAAAAACTGAACCCTCCTTTTATTACTTCTGAAAAACCTTTCTAGTTTCTCTCAAACTCTTTAGCATTTCATTCAATTGCCTATGCCTCACTTCTTAGCATCGTAATTACTTGCTGCTGCTCCTCTCACTCTATTCTGTGTTCTAAAGTCTAAATACACCAACTACTTGTTCCCCTCCCCACAGTACATGCCTTTCTTGTTTTACATTTTCTACTTGAACTGCTTCTTTGATTATCTTTACTCATCTTTCTCTCCTTCCTCAATGCCCAGCTCAAATGATATCCATTAAATGTAGATACCCCACATCGTTGGTAAAGTCAAACAATTTTTCCTCCATCATATCAAAACACTTCTTTGTGTCACTAACATATGAGGTCTGACAATTAAGTTTGTAAACTCATGCTAGAAAAAGTGGTACATATTTCATTGCTAAGTATCACTATGGTCACCTTCGAAGTACTCCCCTTGGGAAGCTATGCACCAACGCCAGTGCCTAGTCCACCCTTCAAAGCAATTTTGGAACTCTTTCTGGAATGGCCATCAGAGCTGTCATCATATTACCCTTGATGTCCTGAATGGCATCAAAATGTCTTCCTTTCGATATTTCCTTTAGCTTTGGTTAAAGAAAGAAGTCATTGGGGGCCAGATCAGGTGATTAGGGAGGGTGTTCCAATACAGTTATTTGTTCACTGGCTAAAAACTCCCTCACAGACAGTACCGTGTGAGCTGGTACCTTGTTGAGATATAAGAGCTATGAATTGTTGGTGAAAAGTTCAGGTTGTCTAACTTTTTCACACAGCCCTTTCAGTACTATTAAATAGTAAACTTGGTTAACTGTTTTTTCAGTTGGTACAAATTCATAATGAATAATCCCTCCAATATCAAAAAAAGGTTAGCAACACCATGGCAACAAGTTCACAAACTTAATTGTCAGACCTTGTAGCTATACTCTATGACAGTTGGTTGTATTTAAGTCTCACTTGGTCAGAATGTGAGCTGTCTGAGGACTGAAAGTTCTGATCTCTAGAACAATCTCGTGGACAAGAGAAATTAGAGTAGGGAGCGGGTAACAAGACAGATTCAGAATCACGTCAGACCTGTTATTTGGATCCCTAAAGCAGGAACAGCAAGAGAGGTGCTGTTATGGGCTGTGAAAAAGACAGGACAGGGAATAATCATCTGGTGACTTTAAGGGAACCAAGAATTTCACCCAAATGCACCTTTATCACCAAGAAGTTTCAAAGCTAGTCTATTTAATGGGAGTCTGCATATTAATCTGAGGGGAAGCCTTCACATCTAAAGAAATGAAATGAAGAAACTGAATGAAGGAATCTGTCTATCAACTGTCAAACGTAAAATTAAAAGTTCTTGACATTTTCCAACTTGGTGTGAATTTATGTGTGACTTTTTCAGAACTGCTAAAGTGGGCATAGAAGGACGAACTACATGTATCCAATGAACTGAAGAGAGATTCTTAAAGAAAAATTATGCAATCTTTTTCCATTATGGTCAGGCACTTTCGAATGATGAACACTTTCACTAAACCAGAAGCATATGAATTATAACCACAGTGTCTATAAAAATTTCATTTTAGCTACTGATAAAACTCTTGGATCTGAGCAAGCATAAAACAAATCCTTAGACTGAATGAGGAAGTAGCAATTTGGTGTGGTGTGTGGTGGTGGTGGTGGTGGGGTGTGTGTGTGTGTGTGTGTGTGTGTGTGTGTGTGTGTGTGTGTGTGTGTAGGAAAAATATCACAGCAGTTAATTATGTTGTCTTTGTCCCCACAAATTTTGAGGGGAGAAAATTTAATATATTTATTTGATCAAAGAGCTCATTGAAATCTTATAAAAGCATAAGCCATGTTAAAGACCCAGCGCTTGTATTTGGGATGATTGCATTTTGTAATTATCTACAGCTCATTTTAAGCCCCATATTCAATAGCTGATATGGTATTATATCATAAAGTATCTCATCAAAGTATCTATCCTTTTAATTTTTTTTTTATCTAAGAAAAACTTCTTCTAGAGTCAATACTAGCGTCTAGTGATCCTAATCCTTATAAGCAGGAAAGATGCCTTCAATTCTGTTACTACACCAAATATAGCTATTTAATCATCAATATATAGATTCCAATCCCTGTATCATTGACAAATGAGGAAAATGGGTGTATTTCAGGTATGAAAAAACAAACAAAGCAAGTCAAAAAGGAAATGTACCCTTAAATGAGTTTTCAGTACTTTTTTTGTTTTGTTTTCAAGTTTTACTCTCTTTTTTTGGGGGGGGGATTTGAATAAGAATGTATATTTAATTGAGAAACAGAATCCTAATTTTTTTCCTACCAGCTCCTATCATAATCCTTGGAAGTTTAGCATCCACTCTCTGATAGCCAACAATAAACTTGTTTACAATGATTAAAGGAAAATAAAAGACCATAAGAAAAAATAATGAAATAAGGGACAATTTGAAAAATAAATAAGTAAAATTTTAGAAATGAAATGTATATAGTCAGTTAAATTAAAAATACAATAGGTGCATTAAACTGTTGGTTATACACAACTAATCCTTTATTTATATCTTAGGCTTTAAAATCTCCTC
>NW_017731796.1:324361-325518 GCF_001890085.2 Hipposideros armiger
TTCTTGCTTTACTGCACAAATCCTTTAGGGCTAATCAGAACACAGAGGTCTCATTAGCTTCAAAGGGACTTTAGCTCTTGGTTCAGCTCAGCAGGGACGCTAAGCAACGCAAGATGCAGGCCAATGACTTTGAGATAAAAAACTGGAAACAAATTACTATATGACACTTACTTGAATAATAAGAAAAATGTGCCCCATCCCTACACACTACTAAATTTCTCTGACAATCTACCTTAATCTCCAGACACTTGGGCCTCATTCTTTCCCAATATTGCTTCTATCACAACAATGAAATCTCGATTATATCATCTTAGGGAAACTTGGATACAATTTGTTAAGCAGTAATTGTGTTACCTACACTATTGATTTGGGCAGTAATCCCACAAGGCGCTTAGCTAGTGATGAAATTTGCTCGGGGTGCATTGTTTGACATTACTCTTATAGACACATTGCGGTAAAAGGCTTCCAAAGAAAGGTAAGTACAAATATTTTTTAGAAAGTTAATGTTCTTCAACTGGGAAACTAGCTACGGGACTGCAAGTCATTCAGCCATTGCACAACAGATCAATTTCAGGTGCAGGTACATTTTAATAAAGAGTGGCTGGTCAAAGACAGAGTAAGCCTCATTAATAATGGTAGGATCCTCAGTCTCCTTTCCATTTAATCAAATTAGATCAGATGACAAATAAACATCTTTAGGCATGTCCCCAAACTGTGCAAAATAATCGAAACAAGTGAAATCTAGACATAGTGGTTCTCAAATTTTAATGGGAGAAGCACCAAGGATTCTTGTTCAAAATCAGATGTTAATTCAGTGGGTCTGGAGTGGGCCTACAGACTGCATTTCTAGCAAACTCCCGGGGACTGCTGACCACACTTTGAGTAGCATGGCTTAAGATGGCTGAGGGCTGAAAAACAATGAAAATTTGTTTTTATGAACACTAATGTTTACCAAGTACCTACCATGTGCCAAGCACTTCACCTATATCATGTTCAACACATAAAATCTGCCTGAGGAAGATGACACTGGCCCCCATTTTATAGAAAATAAAGAATGAAGCTCACAAAGAAGATATACAATGTAAATAAGGTAAAATGTTATAAATGGGCAGAAATGGGGTCTGAATTTAGGGATGTCTGGCTCAAAACCTTTACAT
>NW_017731796.1:328018-330342 GCF_001890085.2 Hipposideros armiger
ATAAAGAAGTCAGGTAGTAACAGTCAATACATTAATGTAGGTATCCATGCTCTGTTATGCAAGGTCTCAAGTTGAGAAAAAATAGGGCATGGGGAAGAAGGTCAGAAAATCTCATTATAAGCAATTGTCTATTTTGCTGATTTATTCAGTTATATCTTTCATCTCTCCCTTTATGTAGATAGAATCTACATGTAATCTGACCTACTGAATTCTGCTTGAAACTCCCAAATCTTAAACAGTAAAAAAAAAGAAAAGCTGTTAAGTAGAAAGATGGAATCTTTAAAGCAACTTGCCATTTTTCTACAAGCAGTTTTCTTCCTCCTCCTCCTCTTCATTGCCTTCTTCCTTGTCTTACTTTTTTTTCAAGTTCTCCAATTGATCAAAATTACATTCATGAAAGTATTCATGAGTTCGCAGATGACTAAATGTTTGGTGTTGAAATATTTAGAGCAAAATCAGACATTTTTCATAAGGAGATGTTAGAGAAAACATTCACTTCACACAAATTCATTGTTTTCCTATATTTCAAGGTTTTGATATTTTCACCGATGAAGTTGTACAAGCTGTTAATATGTATAAAAGAATGATTCATTCCCAGAGTCCTTGAAACTCATATCATCGTTCTGAATCACATCTTCCTTTCTAGCCAGCCACCCTGTAATATGGGAGAGAAATCTTAGTATTTCCATTCGGGTAATTCTTGCTTTTCATAATGTAGAGCTGAGAGGGAACTTGGAGCATATCTTTTCCAACTACCTCACTTTTATAGTTGAAAAACTTTCTTTTTAATATCATGCAAGGCACAAGTGTTTTAGTTCTCATAAGAATACTAGTTGTATACTTTTATGTATACACTTGGCTAAGCTGTAGTCCCCAGTATTTCAATCAAACACTAAACTAGGTGTTTCTATGAAATATTTTGTAGATATTATTAAAGTTCATAATAAATTCACTTTGAGTAAGGAAGTCTGTCCCAGATAATGGGGATGGGCCAGATTCAATAAGTTAAAAAAAATGAGGTGAAGAAAGAAGAGGGAAAAGGGGAGCGAGAGGGGGGTGGAGGGGAGGGAGAGTGGGAGGAGGTCAGCTCCTGGGGTGCAGCTTGGGCTCCTGGACCAGAGTTTCAGCCTGTTCTCTCTCACACCCTGTCTTAGGGATTTGGGACATGCCTACATGGCCCCAATAATCATGTAAGCCAAATCCTTGTTATAAGTCTTTTAATGTAGACCTCCTGCTGGTTCTGTTGCCCTGATTAAACCCTACTGATACAAATGATAAGTAAAATATAATCACATCANGTGCAAATAGTGGGCAGGGGTAAGTATGTAGCATGTATGTTTGTGGTATTATCAAAATCAACTCATTATTAAATTTTACAAATATGTGTTAAAATTTTATTTAAGAAATAAACAATTATATCTTTGGTGAGCATGTTAAACATCCCTGCAAATAAGCGCTCTTAACCCTTAATTTCTGCTCCTGTCATATTCTTTCTGCAATTTTGGGTCACAGACTCATTCAAGAATCTGATGAAAGCCATGGACCCTATCCATGAATGCATAAAAGCGAACACAGGCAATTTTATATGGAACTACAGTTATTTCATGGACTCTGTGAACGCCATCTTTGGCATTCTCTTGATATTTTTGGTATTATCTTGATACCTTTTCTTCCTTTCTAAAGGAGTTCCTTTTTAATTAATATCTTGACTCATAGAAATTTCCACTGGAAATGACTTGAGAGATTACCTAATCCGGTTTCTTAAAGCCCAGAGGGATAAAATGCTTTCCCCAAGGATACACTGCTAGTAAATACCATGGTTGGGGCTAGGATACACATCTCCTATTTGTCCAATGCTCTTTTAATTAAGGTAGGCATCCAAATTCTAAGAATATATTGCTAACACCAAGTAAATGACTAATAAAGAAAAAAACAAAACTAAAGCAGGCTTGTTAATGCAAACATCCCCACTGCTGTAAGAGCCACCCTTCTGAGTAACAGTTGTTTCCCCTTGTGATTACACAAACACCAATATAAATAAAGAGCCTGCTTCTTGCTTTACTGCACAAATCCTTTAGGGCTAATCAGAACACAGAGGTCTCATTAGCTTCAAAGGGACTTTAGCTCTTGGTTCAGCTCAGCAGGGACGCTAAGCAACGCAAGATGCAGGCCAATGCCTTTGAGATAAAAAACTGGAAACAAATTACTATATGACACTTACTTGAATAATAAGAAAAATGTGCCCCATCCCTACACACTACTAAATTTCTCTGACAATCTACCTTAATCTCCAGACACTTGGGCCTCATTCTTTCCCAATATTG
>NW_017731796.1:334482-336019 GCF_001890085.2 Hipposideros armiger
TAAAGAATGAAGCTCACAAAGAAGATATACAATGTAAATAAGGTAAAATGTTATAAATGGGCAGAAATGGGGTCTGAATTTAGGGATGTCTGGCTCAAAACCTTTACATTAATTTATTCATTGAACAAATTTGAATGGAATACCGACATATGCAAGACATTAAGTATTGAGGAGATGGACGTGGACATGGGTCTGAACTAAATGAGCTTATGTTCTAGGAGAGAAGACAAAATTAAAGCAAAATATTCCACAATTAGTTACATAATTATGATTTGCTAAATCCTGTGAAAGAAAGTTCAAGGTGTTTTGAAAGATTATAAAAAGACAGACAGGCATAATCTGGGTAAAAAAAAAAGAAAAAGACTTCACCGAGAAATGCCTTTGAGTTGAGCTCAGAAAGACAAGTAAAAATAAACTAGGTGCTAGCTGATTACAAGGGGATCAGCATGCAGGCAGCAAAACAGGCCTATTTAGGCAGATCATGTGAAGTCATGGAGGCCATGTTTATGATTTTGCTAATAATGACGGTTTTCAATTACAAATGCAAGAAAGTCTAGGAGAGTTTTAAATAGAGACCAAGTGCCATAAAATTAATATTTTTTAAAAGAGCACTCTGTCGCCAGTCGAGAATGGATTGGAGAGAAAAAGAAAGTTCAGGAAGACCCATTAGGACTCAGGCTGAACCGGGTGGTAACAGTGGAAATATCAAGGTGGAAATAAATTTCTATTTAATTAGTAAAAATCTATTATTTTTTCCTCTAATTTTCTGTGATTAGAAGTACATGCTAAACTACTATACCTGAGTATTCATATCATCACATTTTTACAGCATGAAATATTGGGTTTTCGGAAAAGTCATGACGCATTTTTACAATGAAAAACACAGAAAAAAATATGTCATGACTTTTCTGACAACCCAATAGTATTTTAATAATATTTGCATTGTTTAAAGAAAATTTCACTGTTAAACATCAAACATACCTATAAAGTCTTAATTAAAAAGGCAGAATAAAGAAGTCAGGTAGTAACAGTCAATACATTAATGTAGGTATCCATGCTCTGTTATGCAAGGTCTCAAGTTGAGAAAAAATAGGGCATGGGGAAGAAGGTCAGAAAATCTCATTATAAGCAATTGTCTATTTTGCTGATTTATTCAGTTATATCTTTCATCTCTCCCTTTATGTAGATAGAATCTACATGTAATCTGACCTACTGAATTCTGCTTGAAACTCCCAAATCTTAAACAGTAAAAAAAAAGAAAAGCTGTTAAGTAGAAAGATGGAATCTTTAAAGCAACTTGCCATTTTTCTACAAGCAGTTTTCTTCCTCCTCCTCCTCTTCATTGCCTTCTTCCTTGTCTTACTTTTTTTTCAAGTTCTCCAATTGATCAAAATTACATTCATGAAAGTATTCATGAGTTCGCAGATGACTAAATGTTTGGTGTTGAAATATTTAGAGCAAAATCAGACATTTTTCATAAGGAGATGTTAGAGAAAACATTCACTTCACACAAATTCATTGTTTTCCTATATTTCAA
>NW_017731796.1:338132-362135 GCF_001890085.2 Hipposideros armiger
TTTTTTTAATTTTTACACGATCCCAAATTGCCTGAGGGGAAGGTTAGTCTAAGATTCACTAAGAAAAACTGCATAATACCTGATGGATTTCTTAGTGGTTTATTTCTTGCTTAAGAGGAAAACCTTATCCTCCAAAAGCCAAAGGGAAGAAAAAAATAGTCCTTAAATTCTTCTACACTCTTTTCTAGGAGGATCAGCTTACCTGTAAAACACATAAAATTGTTAATAAACTAATTTACTCCCAGTCCCTGAATTAGATCTCTCTGCATCCATAAATTCGGTATTGCAATTATTTTGAGTCACAGTTAAACATTCTCATAAAACGCCATGCAGATACCACGTAGCTTCTTCCATGTTCACCTTGCTGTTCTACGTCTTTTCCTTCTCAGGGGTACTATCTACTTTCTTCTTACAACTTTTATTTTCCAACTTTTGTTTCACTGAAATTTGAGTAGTTGACAGAAATTTGAGTAGTTGTAACCGCTTGTGTCCCTCAAAAACTCAGATGTAGAAATCTGACTCCCAATGTGATAGTAATAGGAGGTCGGGCTTTTGGGGGGTGATTAGGTCAGGAGGGTGGAGCCTTCATGAATGGGATTGGTGCCCTTATAAAGAGACCCCAGGAAGCTCCCTCACCCTTCTGTCAGGTGAGGATACAATGAGAGAACAGCCGTGTATGAACCAGGAAACAGGACCTCATGAGGCACTAAATCCGCTGGTGCCTTAATCTTGGATGTCTCAGCCTATAGGAACCGTGAAAAATAAATTTGTCTTCTTTATAAGCCACCCAGTCTATAATGTCCTATGATAGCAGCCCAATTTGACTAAGACAAGCCCTGAGACAGAACTGCTGCCAGCAGATGGCTCTCAAAGTGGAATCTCCAGACCAGCAGCTTGAGAATCATCTGGGAGCTTGTTAGAGATGCAAATCCCAAGATCAGTACCAGAACAACAGTCAGAAATGCTGATGTATGTGAAGTGTGAGAACCACTGCCTAGGAGTATTACATGGTAAAAAATACAGTTTCAGTTAAATCATGACAGTACCAACTATGGGTTAAAACCATGTCCTATTTGTGTGGCACTGGATTAACATCTTAAATTCTCTAAGCCACACTGTTAAATGGAAAAAAAACATTTCCAATATTTAAATAAATTAATGTATTTAGAGCAAGAAGCATAGCACCTGGCACATAGGCAGCTCATAATACACAGTAGAGATTACAACCAAGATAAGGATGATGATCATGAATATGCAAAAATGAGAAAGAATTTGTGTGCTGTATTTTTTGTTTTCAAGTTACCCTTGCCCCTAATTTTTTATATCAAATTTCTTGTCTAATACATAGAGTAATCAGGTAATAGTTCAGGATAATATGAAAGAGCACAACCTCTGAGGCTAGACAGACCAGACAGAAGTAATTATTTTACCAAGGGTATCCAGATTTAGCAAATAAAAATGCAGGATACCCAGTTAAAACTGAGTTTCTGATAATCAATGAATAGTGTTAAGTTTAATTACAACCAATGGAATATTTTCAACATACTTATATAAAAAAATGTTACTTAACCTGAAATTCAAATTTACCTGGCCATTCTATAGTATTACCCACACCACTTATCACTGTGTGATATTAGGAAGTTATTTAATCTCTCCATTACAGTTTCCTTGCCTGTAAAAAAATAAGTAATTAATAGTATCTATAGCATTTGGTTGCTGTGAATAATGTAAAATATGAATATATATGTGTCATATATATAATGTGTATATAAGTATTTATAAAACAAAGGATAGTCTGGTAAATGGTAAATATCTGTCTAAGATATTACTTATTCATAAAACTTTTTGAGTTTTTATTTCATTCTATGACAAGGCCTCTTATTTCTCCTTCTGAAAGAAATGCTTCAAATCTTGTTCAGTTGGGGGTATTAGTACAGGAACTACTTATTCCTTAGTAATACAACTAGACGTTTTAAAGCTGTGGAATTCTATTGAAGTAGAACTCATTAGCATATTAATGTTTCTTTCAACAAGAGAAATAAGAACCATAGACTTCCTAACTGCTGCATATAAAACCTTTTCCACATTTTTTCTAAAGTTTGGTATTCACTATACAAAATAAACCTTTTACTAAGCTTTTCTAGAATTTTTTTCAATCTAATGCATTTCAAAATCATCACTATAACTACTATAGTTATCCTATATCTAAGTAAGTTCTGTTTTTCATAGAAAAAAAAAACCTCAAGATTTTCAAGTTTGCAGAATTCACTTCCTTTGGATACATTTACTATGAGAGATAAAAATCTGCTGGTGAGTTGTTAATGTAGGTAATAATTTTTATATCACATGAATTAAAGTTGGGGATAGATTAGTGTTTTCATTTTTATTTTCTGACTTTTCCAGGTAGATAAATTTATCATTAAGACTTATTTTATGTTTAAAAGTTACGACATTAATGGAAATATATAAATGTGAAATGTCACTATAAATGGAGATGCCTGTGATTTGGAAATATTTTACTACATATTTAATACATTTATTATTACCTAGTTTGTTTAATAGACTTTGGTCTGGTTGAAGTGAAATTTCACCTCTTTTAGGAAATAATTATACACTAGTAAGAGCAGATTAAATATTAGTAGAAATATTAATAGCATATAATATCCATAAGATATACACTTTTTGTTTTTGTTTTCTCCAGAAGAAAAACAGAAAACTATAGTGGTCTGAGGTTAGTGTTTCATAGGTGTAGGATATATTTTTGGTGATACAGACTTTTATATTAAATAGTACAATGATGAACAGTGATAAAAACTTAACTATGTTTTCTTAAAAGAGTAAAACTATATTTTCTGCAAATATTACTTCACTTTCCAAACATTGAACCAGTTAGAAAAGAGTACGGGGATCTCTTATTTCAACATTTAACACCAGTCTCTCCCAGTTTTCTGTCATTAGTATTAACGTAGTGCTTTACATTCCAAAGCTATTTCAAATGAAGGAAAGTGTGTCTGGTATTATTTTAATAATATTTTAAAGGCTTTTTTTGTGTAAAGTCCAAACACTTTAATAATGGCTCTATCTCTGCCTCGCTCCATATTGACCCACCCCCTTCTTCCTTCCTTCTCTGTCACACCAGCCCAGCCCACTATCACGGCTATTTTAGTGCCCGCAACGCAGAAATACATACACAGTTTCCTTTTACCATCTCATTCTTCACAACTGCTCACATCCTAGCTTGTGCTGCAGCCATACTAATAGGCTGGGAATTCATCAATTCTAATGCTCCCTCTAAACCACTGTTCCTACCGCTGCATATTTACCTCCCTCCCCATGTTACCCTCTCCCACATACATACTTTCCCTGATTAACACCTAATTCATCAGGCTTTAGCTTGCTCATATCTGGTATGATTAGGAAGTTGTCCTGACCAACAAAGTCTAGTGGTCACTTCATATAGATTACAGCACCATCCTGTATGCACACGATTCACATCATCTGTTTACTTGCTTATATTTCCTCACTCTTTAGTTTTTTGAGAATTAGGACTGTCCTCTTCATTGCTGTTCTCTGAAGCAATCCCATGGTCCAGGATATAATAGGCTCCCAAATATTGGATCAAAAAATAAATTATTCCTCTCTTTACATATTAGGAAGTTGAGAATAAGAAACTATTGGCTTTATCCAAGAACTACAAAATGAGGAATATCCCAAAGCTTTGCAGTCTAATGGAATCAGGACTGAGCCGGGTGTAATCATTCTTTTGATTCAGAATTCATTCCAATTATGACCACAATTTTTTGCTCCTTGTTAATAGCCATACTCCTTTAAAAAAATTATCTGCTCATATTGTTTCCTAATCCTCACCTCCAGTGTATTCTTCAGTCTGCTGTAATCTGGCTTCTATCTTTCCAATACAATGAATTTGACTTATAAAATGTCAGAATAAATCTGGATGTTTATCAGATTAACAACCCTACCTATTGAAATAAATCTCTCTTCTCTTGGCCCCACAGGTAGTTTCCTATTATCTTCTACATCACTGGCTTCTCCTTATTAATTTCCTTTCCTGGCCTCCTGTCTGCCCAGTCTTTAATGTGACATACATTAGGATTTTGACCTGAGCCCCTCTCCCTCTATCAGTACAGAGACTCATATGTCCAACTGCCTGTTGTCATCTCCACTTGGTTTTGTTATGGGCTTCTCAATATTAGGAATCTTCTATGCACCTGGTTCCCACACCTTCTTTGCTATTTCCATAATTTCAGAAAACTAGAATCTATCCTTTACCTCTTGACTTTTTCCATACTCTTTATATAATCCATCAGTAAATCCTGTACATTCTGTCTCTCTCTTTTTTTTTTTTTTTAATTTTAGCTGAGCCATCCTGCCACCTGTTGGCAGCTCAGTGGCTGCTCAGCTTGGGCTGGGATTCGAACCGCTATTGCTCAGAGCTCAAACTCTTAAGCGAGCTCTTAACCAACTGAGCCACTCAGCCAGCCCTATAAGTTCTCTTTTTAAAGTATCTTGAATGCAACATTTTTTTTTTTTTACAAGTCACATAGCTACCAACCTGGTCCAAGTCACCATAATATTTCACCTGGACTACTGCAATAGCCTCCTAACTGATCTTCTCCTCATTTCCACTGATGCCACTCCTTAATCTTTTTTCAGTAACAGATAAGCTAGAGTAATCTTTTAAGAATGTAAACCAGATGATTCCTTTTCCTGCTTTACCCATTTACATATTTTTAGATTACCTTTCAAGTAATTTTTGAAATTTTTAAAATTTTTAAAATTTCAAATTTTTAAAATTTGAAAACAGCCTTTCATGGTCTGCTCCTAGCCTACATTCCAAACATCAGGTTAGATGATTCTATACCTTGACCACTCTACTTCTTTCAGTTATGTTGACTTCTGTGGTTTTCTTGAACAGACCAAGCTTTTTTTTTCTGGCCTCTGAATCTTTGATTTTGTTCTGTCTGCTTGCAATGTTCTCTTTCATTTCCTTCATATGGTCTGGCATTTCTGTCTTGAGGTCTACAAGACCTTCTGACATGACACCCTATGGACTTTATTTTTGTTCTCCTTATCTCATTTGCTTTGTAATTATCTAATATTTGCTTCCTGCTTGTCTGTCTTTCCTCACCACCCACCTGTAAATAGTAATCATAATATTTATGATCTTCTCTATGGTGACACTTCAGTACATACAATGTGGGCACTCGTTGCTTCTTTGTTAACTGATTATATGAATGAATATTACTAAGTGTGTGTGTGATCCTTGTACCTCGGTTTTGTCATCCATAAAATGAAAGGATTTGGACTTGATCATGTATGAATTACTTTCTACCTTTCAAATTATTTGAGTTTATGATATTTATTATTGATCAAATGTTCATTTGTATGATACATTGTGCAAAACACTTAGTAAAATGGTTAGACTTGTAAGGCAAAGTCAAAATCTTTAAGGAAACAAGATTATATCTGATTTGCTGGGACACTTGATTTCTGAAAAATATATTAAATGCCATGTAAACAATAGGAAAGAAATGGAGGGAATCAAGTTCTCAGGGTTTGTTTTGTTTGAATTGCATCAGTTTTCTTACATTGTAAAGATATGATCTTGTAAAATTTTGTGAGTAATATTTATAGTTGATTTTAAAATTATTAAAATATATCAGTATACAACTATTTAATTTTGATAAAAAACAAGGATTTCAGGGTCCTTGAAAAATTATGCTTATTTTTTTAAGAACAAAAATTTCCAATAGTCAGAGGAATATAAAGTACAGCATAGGGAATATAATAAATATGTATGGTGCCAGGTGGCCACTGAACTTATTGGGGGAATCACTTTATAAATTATATAAATGTCTAACCATTATGCTGTACACCTGAAACTAATATAATATTGAGTGTCAACTGTAATTGAAAAGAAAAAAACAGAATTAAAAAAAGAAATAAAAAAACTCTTATTTTTGGCACTATATATATGAAATTAATTTGCTTTCAGGGTTGGCATTCATAATTTAAAACTCAGCATGTTTGTTCACCAGAAGAAGTTTCAGTTGCAGTGTCAGCAGTCACTCACGGCCATCTATCCAACATGTATCTCCACCAACCTTTCTCCTTCTTCCTTATTTTCTAAACTCTGATTTGTTCAGCTATTGTCCCTCCTCCAGAAGACCACGTGCCCCTATAAGTAGGTGGACTGCTTCCTCTGACAGCAGTCCTGACATTTCTAAGCCATCTATAGTTACCTCACCCACCTTGGCAGTGACTCCTTTAGTTGTAAGCATTTGATCCAATTCCATATAACAAAATATAAAAGTCTACCATGTGGCTTCTGCTAAATGGTTAGATGCTCTTAAAAGGAGGCCCAGAAAGAGATGACTCCTTTTCATTCATTGGCTTCTTTCCTTTCCTGGGGATAGATATCTACTGGAACATTGCAGTCACCCTAAATACCAGGGGAACTAGTCTAAGGATTAAGTTGACACTCCAGGGATGGCGTAACAAAATATGCAAAAAGCCTGGTTCCTTGAGGATGTCCCTTGATAATACATTTCAATAAATATTTTGCTTCGAATTTCAAAGTCCATTATTTATCTGAAATGATATTCTAGAATTTTCTTATGATTGTGACAAATCCTATTTAAACATAGTATTATGTTTAAATATGGCAATTAAAATCTATGTTTAAATATCAATTCAGTCATATTAAAGGTCAAATTAAAGACCCTTGCTGAAATGTTTGAATTTTGTTTCTACAAACAGCAAACACCCCATCTATTCAAGTTTTTTCTTTCCATGAGCCAATTCATGCTGTTGGACAGACTGATCCACACTACTTCATGCCATTTTACTAATTATCCAAAATATTTATAAGTAGCTGGACAGGGAGAAGAGAGAAATCTAGAGGAGTGTTGCCCAACAGAAATATAACATAAGCCACATATGTATTTCATGCATGTAATTTTAAATTCTCTAGTAGTCATATCTAAAAGGTATCTAAAAGGTAATAGAAACAGATAAAATAATTTCAACACATTTTATTTAATCTGATACCAAAAATCTATCATTTCAACATGTAATCAATATAAAAATTACTAATGTGAAATTTCACATTTCTATCTCATAATAATCTTCAATATCTTGGGTATATTTTACATTTACAGAACATCTCAATTCAGAAAGCTACCTGTCAAGTGCTTGATAGCCACATATGGCTAGTAGCTACCAAACTGTACAGTCCAGCTTCACAAAAATAGACCAGAATAATGATAACTGAACCATAAATGAATGGAATTTATGATATCAGATTAATATCTAGATTGGTTCTAAGTTATGCAGCTAAAACAAACACACAAACATGACTACACATCTTAAGAGTAGACCCAACAGATCTGTTGGCAGTGTGCAACTGGGCTCCCAATACATTCTAGTAATAAAAGCTTTTCACTTTTAAACCCCTTCTTGCTCCTGACTTCCATGTTACATCATATTTGACAGCACCTTCTGTAGACGGGGGCCAAGTATCCCACTGAATATCACCCCCTCTTGTATTACAGGCTAGAATTTATTTCCTCATATGAAGACAGTGGAATTTGCATTAATTGTAAATTAAAGACATGGATCCCGTTAAAGTGCCTCTGCCTAGCATATAATGAGCTAACCAGAGAGCTATTTAAATGGATTGAAAAATTGTCACTGTTTGTGCCTGAGGACTTCTAAGAACTACATGATAAATGTTAAAAAGTATGTCTATAAAAGGTTTTAAGTTGGGGAAACTTTGTGAGTCATTTCTCTCTTCTCTTTAATACTTCTCTTCCTGTGGCTATTTTCCTGCCAATCTGTCTCCAGTCCTCAGGGGCTATAGTCTCAGCTGTTAATTACAATAATAAAATCTAAAGCTTAAGACTATTTGGGCCATGTGCATATACATGATGGCATGTCCTTGGATAAGGAGAATATATAACAACACCAATAGGATCCACTACCCAATACAGAACAAGCAGCCCAGTGGTGCCTCAAGCCATTGCCTGAAAACTGGACTTAAGAACAGTTACTAATAACATGGAGGACTATCCATGTTAAAATCTCCAAAGTGTCTGACATGGGATTCTGGCACACTCAAAAAGTATTAGTTTCTCTCCATGTGTTTCACATTTTCTAAATGTATTCCTTTATCAAAAAAGAAGAAAATGTATGAGATTTAAAAAGGGGACAAGATAATGAAAGAAAGGAAGTGAAGAAGGAAGGGATGGAGGGAAAAGGGAGGAAGGAAGGACAGGAGAGGACGAGGGAGGGAGGAAGAATTGTCTGAAAGCTCCATCCTTTCAGCCTATGTGTTCCCGAATAGGAAGCAGCACAGCATAGTGTAAGAGTTCAGCTTCTCATATTAGACTCGTCTAGCTTTGAATCCCTGATCCTTAACTCTCTCTTACGTTGGACAATTTACCTAACTTCTGTGCCTCAGCTTCCCCATGTGTGAAATACAGATAAAAATAGTAATTTCATCACAGTATTGTTATGAGGATTAAAGATATTATGTGCAGAGTATTCATAACACTGCCCAGCCCATGCAAATGCTTGGTTATTACCAGTCATTATTATTACTCAAAGGCGTTATCTTCCAAAAATACTTCTGCAGTACTCTAAGACGATGGACACTAAAGAGGAACCTATACATTTAATAGTGGTTATTGCTGGCATTCTGTTTCCATTTGCGGTTGGATAGAGCTGGACGCAGCTGCAGCACAAAATTAGACATCTGGATGAGGAGAACAATAAAAACAAAAAAGCACATGAAAAAGCCATCACTTCAGGGAAAAAAAAAACACATTAAACTCTTTTTTGTCTACTGGCTATGAAAATAAATTTAGACTCCTCTTTTTTTGGTTGAGTTGAGGTCGGAATGCAGAGAAGCTTACATCTGACCTGCATGAGTCCTGCTGGGGAACCTCGGCACACATATTCTAAGAAAGAGCCACCAAAGGTGTTCACTCCATGGCATTTCCTTGTGGGGCAAAACTATGAAAGTCAATGTCTGGAAGAGTCCTGCCCGGAATCAGATGCTGACTAAGATCATGCCACATTTTAAATAAAAAATGAAATAAATGGCTTCAAATTCCGCCAAAAAAATGGCTGATAAAATTTTTCTGCTGCTTCTCTCTATCCTTTCCTCTGATCCGTATCCTCTCACCTCCCTTCGGTCAACCTTCGTTGATTTTGTACTAGAAGTAGGCTATTCTGCTCATGGTGCTTTAGATGTCCTTTTGAAAGGATGAGAGCAGGAGCTTGGCTCCAGAACAGGAACTGATATTTCAAATGGGGTCAGGCAGCTACATGTCAGCCTAACCTCACAGGGACCAGGGGAAGTACCCGGACTGCCACGCTTGACAGTGATCTTTCCGGTCTGACAGATTTATAAAGCACTTATCTTTCTTCCTTATTATTAGCACCTAAAAGAAAACTTGAACAATTCTTATATCAATAAGAGTTTTAATTCAGTTTATGAGCCTCATTTGAGCATTTTTCGTGTGCCAGCCATCGTACTAGTGGGAATATAAAGATAAAGACTTGGGCTTCTCTAGTAACTTTAAAGTCTAGCAGTGGCTACCATCACATAAATAAGTACATTGGAATCACACATGTTAAGTGTCACATTAAGGTGCATAAAAATGGTGATGCAGCACAGTAGAGATGGGATTTCATATCTGGGAAGGAGCTAGGGAGTTTTAATTGTACTATCCTAAGAACCCAGACTTCTTCTGTGGGTGATAAAAAATCATTGAAGGGTTCTCTTATCATAAAGAGAAAATCTGCTTGCTAACACAGGATAACTGAGAATATTTTTAAATGTAGATCTAACTCAACTATTTAAAAGTTTCAAAAATAAAAAAATAGAACTGATATATACAAAATTACACATACATATATACATAGATATATGTATATACACTGAAATCATTAACATCAAAGATGACTTGGCATTTTATACTTTATAAATCTGGTAATGAATCTATGGTATGGTGAGCACTCAAATACCTAGTCAGACAAAGAATGCAACCATCAGATGGAGGGACTGGACAGCTAGTTTGTAAACCTAGATATTAAAAGCTTTCTGTACAGCAAAGCAGTGAAGCATTGTGAACCAATGAAGTGTCTAGAATTTGAATTATCCTTCAAAAATGATTGAGCCACAAAAATATATGAGCTTCTTCGTGAAGCTATTTAAAAAATTCCTGTTCATCATCAAGTGATTCCCCTCTGGCAACTCCTGCAGAAGTTTCTCTTTCCCTTTGAAGACCAATCATGGCTATGGACATGCTTAAGGGAAGAAAATTAGAGCAGAGGCAAGCAAAGTATACCCAATACAAGGCTAAAAATTAGCTTTAACCCAGAAATATGTTTTCCACTTTCCATTTGCCTTGCATTCATGATTTTGATCTATCTGTATTCTCTTTTATAAAGAACTGGCTTTGTAATTTTTTATAAAACTGTGTGGATATTTGTGTGACTACATGTATGTAGGCACTTTAATGAACATTAGACATACATAATAAACAATTTAAAATAATAGCTCTACAAAGAAAACAAAAATCAAAGAGTGCCTGTTGACACACAAGCCTCTCACCCCTTTAGTTCCATTCTGCTCACAGGACCCAGTTTACTAAAAAATACATCCCCAATATTCTGTGCATCACATTTCCATGTCAAATTTCAGAAGAGCCATATTCTAAAGTATCTTCTCTGAAGATACAACCATCTGATATTTGGGAATTGCTTCTTTCTTTAAGGTATGTGTCACTCAAATATGTCCAATATCTAAGTCAGGAGGTTGTTGGGTGTTTACACGCAGGGTGTGAGGCTGACCTGCTCTGCATTCTCTAAGCTCCCTGGGAGGCAGGGAGAATGAAGGTTGCAGATGATTGATGTAATGGTTGATAGCAGAAAACAGGGAGTGAGAGCAGGCATTTTTTAAGGGCAGCAACCCCTTTAGCCGGCCATGTCCCTCCCCTCTAGCATATGCTTTTAGGGATCCCAAAAGGAAAAACAAACAAAAGGGACCTTTTAAAAAAACAAAATTAATGTTTATCACAGAAGTCCTCTAATACATAAAATTATTTCTGAATTACTCTAATTCAAACGATGAGCAAAGGTTTCTGGAGAGACGCCAAGTGGTTTTGTTCAATGGGTTTTTAGAAAACATAAATATATTTGAGAAGTTCCAGAAGTATTAAATCTCTTTCTTGGGATTCACAATATAGACTTCTTGATTAATCTCTCATTATTGTTGTCTCTACTTAGAGGACATCCATGAAGCCACCATGGGTATACATTACAGTCTGTTTCACCCCAGAACTGTGAATCAAGTAATTTGTTTTTTGACCATTCATGAAGCTACCTTTCTATCTACAGTGAGGTACTGAGTACAAGACAATCCCAGCAGTCAAGAAACACATATCAGATAAGACATTCATATATAAACACATAATTGTAGGCAGAGAGTAATAAAAGTAATAAAGAACATGAAAAGAATAAAGTATGTCTCAATAAGCAGCAATCTGCACTACTTTGGAAGTGGGACAAGTCTGGAAGGATTCAGAGAGGATGCGATACCATGTCCTGTACAATAAAAGGAAGAGTTTATCAGGTCAACAAGTCCATGATGGGCATTCCAAGCAGAAAATTTTATGTAAATGTTGAAGATTGGAAAAGCCAGTATTCCTGAGAAACTGCACAGAACTCTAAAAGCCTGGAGTTTTGGATGTGGAGAACTGGGTGATACTAGACAAGTTTGGAAGATACAGACTGCAAAGTTAGGCAGTGTCAAATTGTGAAGGCTACTGAATGCCACAAGAGGTAAATTATGGATCCACTAGACTCCATTTTCACATGTACATCTTCATATGTTTCTCATGCAAGCCCAGATCAAGGATGCCTGGTCAGAATAAATGAAGGCAATTATCTCATGGGGCAGTCTGGAGCATTGATCATCATAGGCAGTAACAATTGACAGTTTCACTTTTTTGTTACCATCACTTCCTATTCCACAAGCATCCTAATCTAGATCATCTATTTATTTTTCTTTTCAGATCACATTGTCTTTATTCAGTGAAATGATCAATGCTATTATTCCAAATGTCATCACAAAATATTTTATTGATAAATGCCAGCATTTGAACTTTGAATTCAATTGGTATTGGTCTCTCTTAAGAAAACTTAATTTTTTATCAATGAAACTTCAACTCACGAATAGAGCTGTAACTGTTTATACCCATTCCAAATTCTTTAATTCATCTAATCACCTAATATTTATTGAATGTCTACTATAGGTAGGGCAATACTGTAGGCATTTAGAATACAATGACACCTACCATAAGGATCTTGCCCTCAAGGAACTAAAAGTCCAATGAGGAGTGACAGGTCCCAAAGTAAGGACCTATAATATCAATCTGAGCTTACTGTATTCTGTGGCAGAGATTTAAGGAAGCTGTATTCAGAAAGACATGATGAGAATATTTTTATCATCATGACATTTAATTTGGTATCTAATGGTTCACAAAGGTCTAGGCATTATGTAATTATCTGTAAATATCTGAACTTTCCTCCCAATTTTTGCAGTGCATCTAAAATTGCTCTAAAAAAATAAGGTGTTGGTTTTTTTATGAGTATTTTTTTATTGTTTTTCAGCCATAATTGGAATTTGTTCAATTAATTTGGAAAAACCAATTCTTATCTAACTGCAAGTCTAAAATAATCTGGCCTTACTAGTGGCCTGACAACTAACGAAACATTGAGGACTTTTTTCCTGTGAGTCCTGGGGATAATTATTTCTCAGCTGAAATTCTCAAGTGGCTAATTGTTTAGAAAAAAAGTGTAATCAAGGGAGAACTTTATCCAGTTTTAGGAGAGCAAAGTGGCCAAATATTAGTGCATGGCAGAGGTGTGGGGAGCTGGAGGAGAAAAGAAAACATATTTAAATTTAATCTTTTATAGCTTCCTAGATTGTTTTTGTATTTGGCAAAACCTGAATATTAAAGACATAATCCTTCTTAATTAGTTTTTTTTAATACTTCCAATGGCTCAGCCATACTGTCTTTGCCTTAGGGTGTAAGTTAATCAGAAATTCATATAGCTGCTTGTCTACATGACCATTCCTTCCATTATTCTGACTCTTCCAACAACCACTGAAGTAATTAGTATTTTCTTTTAATGATTATGCTCCATAAAAATCTGTGTTTGTGTTTTTAATCACCATCCAAGTAGAGCTCAGAAAAATATTCAGAATTTAGTAATACACCCATAATCCTGGCTATTTTTTTTACTGAATTTCAGAATCCTGAGCATTCATGTAATAGCCTTTCTTTCCAATGTCATCTCCTATAACTTGCCCCTTTCCCTCAATTAATACTCACTATCTACAATGTGTCATATGCTTGTGCCTCAGCAGAAGACAAGGAGAACTTGTGCCTGCCTCTTGGATTTACCATTCCAGCCTGATTTAAAGGACTCAGTTTCCCCAACATAACATGCTCTTCTCAACTCTCTGTCCTCACTGACTTAGACAGGAGGCCCATCCTGCACAGGAAAGAAAGTGAATGATCTTCTAAAAAGATACAGCAGCTTTCTAAATACTGAAGATTAAAGCCTGGATTCCAACCCAAAGATTTGCAGTTATTTCTATCTAGATAAACAGGATTAAGACATCTCTTTTCCCTTCTCAGCACCCATCACACCATCACACACAAACAAACACTGTAATTGTTAAGATCACAAACTTCAGAGTCAGAAACCCTCTAACCTTGCTGTGAGTTTGGACAGCTTATTTAATATTTTGGGGCTCAATTTTTATTATGAATCTGGAACAATAATAATATCCATTCTACAGGAATGTCAGAATTTTTTAAAAGATACCTTAGATCACACGACTCGAGAATGCTATAGACCAGAAGCTTAAGATCAGAATAAATGTACCTCTTAAACCTGATCATACCTCTTGGCTAACAGATGTCTCTGCATAGGAAAAGGAAAATAAAATGATAGTAAGAGTAGAGAGAAAATAAAAAACAATCAAAAGACTGGAATTGTGAGTTGCATAAATTGACTAGAACATGGGAGGACAGTAATGAGCCTTGTTGAGAAGTGATAGGATGTTAGTAAAACCACCTGAAGATAGTTGTTCTTGACACTGCATCATTCTCCATTTTGCTGGTCAGTGGTGGTTTTAAAGGTAAGAAAGTGATCATATTGACACCAAAAAGGAGAGAATTTTCACAAGGGCTTTTTATATAAAGTTTACTGACACCCTTTTGTTCTAGCCACACTGATTCTTCTTTACTAAAATTTTCATTCCCAATTATAATGATTCCTTTGGTAGGAACTGCAATTCTGCCAGTATGAGTAGAAGAGAAAGAAGATTCAGGAAAGAGAACTTGCAGCATTTTTAAAAACATAGCCTTATACAGTTATAGGGAGTCAAGGTATGATCATTAGCTTTGTCAATAATGAAAGCAAAACAAATGTGCTGAAAAATTTTAAAGACTGTGTTCTCTTGGGTTGAGTGAAAGATTATCCTAGTGGCTGAGCATTAAGTTTTTTAATGGAGGATGGTGGAGTAGATAAATACTGTGCTTGCCTCATCCTGTGAACAAATGAAAATTACCACTAAATTATGGAACAATCAACCTGGAGAACCATATGAAGTCTAGCTGAAGAGATGTTTTATAAATAGGGATATAAAGAAGCAGCCATGTCAAGAATGGTAGGAGGAGTGGGGACATGAAACAGGCCAGCCCCAAACCTCCATTTGGCAGATGAAAATTGGGAGGAAAATCTCAGCCAGAGAGGTTCCCCATGCAGGAGCAAAAGACCCCAGCCTCCCGAGCCCAAAGTACTGGTGCCGGAAAAAGGAGCCACCACAACATCTAGCTGTGAAAAACAGTAGGGATTCAGACCATCTAGGAGGGACAGAAGGCTTCGGGAGAAATCAGGGCGCCCTCTAAAAGGGCCCTTGCAGGCACTCGCCCTGGGTTCTGGCAGCGGGATGGTGACTCTGTGGGCATCAGAGACATGTGGGGGGAGACTGATTTGTGTAACTTTGGGATGAGGAGTGGAGGAAGAGTCCCCATTTTCTGTGTGGAGCCCTTCCATGAAGCCAGCAGGCAGGCGCCATCTTTCCTGTGTTGAGCCCATGCCCGCAGAACAAGTCTGAATCTGATTGGCCTGGTGAACTCGGCTGCTCAACCTGCTAACTGACTGAGACCCTACCTCACTCACCTTGCATACAATAATCAGTGGCTGAAACTTATGAAAGCCAGAAGTGGACAGCAGGCCTTGGAGTGTCCTGGCTTTTTTTCAGAGCTACCGCAGTCCCGGTACTGGTGGCAGCTGTTTTCAGTTTGCAGCGTGGCCTCTCCCATGTGCTTCCAGGTATATAATAGGCAGTGACAAATCACGGGTCTCTTTGTAGCTCCTACCAGGTAGTCCGTGGCCAGTCACAGGCAGTGGCTGGCCTGGGCCTGTACTGGACCACCTTCTAAAAGGCCCCAGGACCAACATACTTGGAGGTGGGCTTCACAGCACAGCAGAGTACCACCCAATTAACCTCACAAATGGCACATGTAAAGGGCGGTCACAACGGGCACCAGAGCCTGCTGGGGTTAATCCTGCTCTGTGGGATAAGCCCCATGCACAGCAGTCCATAAGCTATGAATGGGGCCAAACCCCACAGCCAGTCATCCTGAGGGTCAATATCATCCACTGACATGCCAACAGCAATTAAGGCTCAACTGTAACAGGAGGGCACACACAACCCACACAAGGGAAACTCCTAGAGCACCTGGTGCAGGTGACCAGGAAGACAGACACTGGGCCTCACAGGACCCCTACTACATAAGGCCACCCAACAAGACTGGGAGACAAAGCAGCCCTACTTAACACATAGAAACAAACAAAGAGAGGCAGCCAATATGAGGAAACGAAGAAATATGTTCCAAAACAAAAAACAGGAGAAAACCCCAAGAAAAAAACTAAACTAAATAAAGGCAAGCAACTTCCCAGATACAGAGTTCAAAATAATGGTTTTAAGGATGCTTTAAGGAACTTAGTGAGAATTTCAACAAAGAGATATCAAGCATAAAAAATTGAAACCATAGAAACCATAAAAAAGCACCAGTCAGAAGTGAAGAATGCAATAACTGAAGTGAAGAATACAATTCACACTGAAGTAATGAATGCACTAGTAGGGATCACCAGCAGATTAGGGGTACCAGAAGGAGAAAAGACAAAGCAAGGGATTGAAAATCTATTTGAAGAAATAATGACTGAAAACGTTCCTAACCTGATGAAGAAAAGAGACATAAAATCCCAGGAAGCACTCAGAATCCCAAACACGATGAACCCAATCAGGCCCACATCATGACACATTATAATCAAAATGGCAAAGGTTAAAGACAAAGAGGGAATGCAAAAAGCAGAAAAAAAAAAAGCGGTTAGGTGCTTAGAAGGAAGCTTCCTTAAGACTGTCAGCTGATTTCTCAACAGAAACTTGGTAGGCCACAAAGATTGGCATGAAATATTCAAAGTGATTGAAAGAAAGAATTAAAACCAAAATTACTTATCCAGCAAAGCTATCATTTAGAATGAAGGACAGATAAAGAGCTTCTCAGACAAAACAAAACAAAACAAAACAAAAAAACCCCCACAAAAACCACTAAAGGAGTTCATCACCACCAAACCAGTATTACATAGAATTTATGGGGACTTGTTTCAGATGGGAAAAAAAAAAAAAGATAAAAAATCTAAATAATAAACTGGTAATAACTATTGGGTTGTTGTAAAAGTCATGACATATTTTTTCTATGATTTTCGTTGCAAAAATGCGTCACAACATTTCCAACAACCCAATATGTATCTATCAACAATTCTATTAAATGTAAATGGATTAAGTGCTCAAATGGGTGGCTGGATGGATAAGAAAACAAGACCCTTCCATATGCTGCCTACAAGAGACTCACTTCAGATCAAAAGACACAAACAGACTGAAAGTAAAGGGATGGAGACAAGATATTTCATGAAAATGGAAACAAACAAACAAACAAACAAAAGCTGAGGTAGCAATATTTATATCAAATTAGACTTAAACAAAGGCTATAACAAGAGGCAAAGAAGGATCCAGGAACCCCACTTTTGGATATTTACCTAAAGAAACCCAAAACGATACTTCAAGGAAATGTATGCATCCATATGTTCATTGCAGCATTGTTTACAATGGCTAACATGTGGGGGCAGCCTGGGTGTGTTCATCAATGGATGAATGGATAAAGAGGAGGTGGTACATATATACAACAGAATATTGCTTGGTTATGGGATGCAATGGGCTCTTGCCATCTGCCATGGCATGGATGGACCTGGTGGGTATTGTGCAGAGTGGAGTATGTCAGACAGAGAAAGACAGATGCAATGTGATTCCTCTCATATGTGGAATCTAAAGAGCAAAATAAACAAATAAAACAGAAACAAGCTCATAGATACAGAGAATATTTTGATGGTTGCCAGAAGGGAGGGGGTGTTGGGGACAATTGAAAGTAGGGAGGGGATTAAGAAGTACAAATTGGCTGTTACACAGTAGTCATGGGTGATGGCATAAGAAATATAGTCAATAATATTCTAATAACTATGTATGGTGTCAGATTGAAGCAGGATAGATAGTGAAGGAAACTGATAACTCCCTCCATGGTACAAGGTAAGGTTCCTCACTGGTTACACAAGTAACAACTGACTGTTCTAGTACCTGCTGCTGGAGAAAAACAAGAACCAGTTTCATCTAGCTAGGTTGATCCCTATGACCAGGACCTGACCTTTACCTTATTATAATGTCATAATCTCATTTACATTGAAGTTACTGCAACTCTCATCACATACCCGATGACATAACAGTTCTGGAAGAACCAAATAAGGAAGACAAAGTGGGAAACAGAGGGGCCGGCTGTAGGGTAGGGGAAGATAAATGAACCACATTAATTAGAGGTCACCAATTTCTGCCTTGGGAGGGATAAATACCCCTGATTGTAATTTTCTCGTGGCTACTCATTCTTTCACCCACAATTTCCTCTCAAGTGTGTATTTTCATTTCCAATAAATCACTTTCACTTTCCTGTCTCTGTCTCACTCTTGAATTCTTTCTTTCATAGAGACAAGAACCCAGTCATTGCTGCTCTGGGTTGAGTCCTCTCTTGGACGTCCCCGGGACATCCACATGAACCTCGGGCAACAAGATGAATACTAGATTTATTGGGGTGATGGATAGGAGGGGGGTTCTGGGCAGGGTGAGAAAGGTAAAGACATTAAGAAGTACAAACTGGTAGTTACAAAATAATCATTGGGATGTAAAGTAAAGCACAGGAAATAGTCAATAATATGGTAATAACTAAGTATAGTGCCAGGTGGAGACTAATCAGGGGGATGACTTCTTAAGTTATATGAATGTCTAACCACTATGCTGTACACATGAAACTACTATAAAATAGTACTGAATGTCAACTGTAACTGAAAAATTAAAAAGCAGAGGAAGTTGAAGGGCAATAAGTGATCCAAATTTCCAGGTATAAAACACATAAGTCATTGGCATCTAATGCACAGCATAGGAAATATAATCAATAATATTGTGATAGTGTGGTATAGTGTCAGATGGTTGCTGGATTTACCATGGTGATCACCTCTTTAGGTAAATGATGTTGAAATAAATATTGTGTACACCTGAAATTAATATGGTATAAAGATTTTTAAATCTTTTAAAAAGTTTTTTAATGGAAATTCATAAAGAAATGCTTAGTGAACATTTTGAACTTTGATTTAAAGTAGTTTTCAAGTTTTCCAAAATATTAAAACCTTGAAAGCATGGTCATTCCAAAAACAGCAGAATATCATTAAAATTCCTGGGGTTAAAAGCAAAAATTCTGCTGTGGAAACAAAAGTAAAAGAAATACATCAAATATAATATACAAGGGGATTAGCAATTGCTCTCTAGTAGAAAATAAACTGGTAAAGCCAATAGTTGCTAATTTTTTAAATATCATTACTGTACTGTATACAAATATAAAGGTAAACAAATGTGCTAGGCATTCCTATGGTATGACTTATGAAGCTGTGGAAATGCTATTCAGTTAAAAAATATGTTATTCTACTTTGAGCACCTAGAATATTACAAAACCAGAAAATCTCTCATTACTAGCCCATCATTTTGTGATGTGCCAATTCCCTTTTAAATACAGACACTCCAAACCAGTGGTTCTCAACCTGTGGGTCGTGACCCCTTTGGGGGTTGAACAACCCTTTCACAGGGGTCGCTGTGTACTCGTATGTGGGCATATCTGCATGTGGGCCTGGAGACGGATAGAGGAGCGGTGTCTCGGTTCCTAACACCATCGAAAATATGTGTTTTCCGATGGTCTTAGGCGACCCCTGTGAAAGGTTGAGAACCGTTGCTCTAAACATTAACTTATTTGAAGAAACCCTGAACCCTTTACATGTAATAGAAATGAGTTTAATCTGTGGTTTCCCCTCTACAATTAGCTGAGAGGGTAAGTAATTGAGGAAGAGGAAAAGAAGAAATTTCGGTTACAGACTCTACTGGGCTATGATAGGAGAACTTTAATCAGAATAGGGCCATGCAAAAGCAGTGAACATCTGGACTGGGAATGCTGGGAGGAGAAGAGTGAAAAAACCAAGAACAAAGAAAGAAAACATTAACACCCAAGATTGCCTATGTTCCCCTTTCAGTCCAACTGCACATCCACAGCCAGCATGTCATAAAGGAACTCTTTCATCCTTTTGGTGGAACACAGCAAAGATGGACATAGTTGATCCACAATAGCTTTAGTGACAGCGGCAAAAGCAAACGTTCAATATGAATCTAATCTACAAAGGCTGTCACATGACTGCAGTACATTTTGAGCCACATTCCTCTTTTTCATTGTTTACCAGCAAGGAGGCCACAATTTGGAGCCTAATAGTACTTTGAGTTCACAGGACATCTTCTGCTACACTTTGATTGCATTGCTTCCATGTGAACTGGAAGGCCTCATTTTGGTACCAAGCACCAGAGATAGTGAGTGCCTTTAAGAAGGGTAAGGTGAGATTCTGGGCTTCCGAAGGGCACAGAGACAAGTAAGCTCACATACTCCAGAACAAATCCATTCTGCCCAAGCCTGTATCCCAGGATCAAGAGAATTAAAATCCTCTCACCACCTAACAACTTCAAAAATGAGGAAACCAAGGCATGGAAAAGTGATGCGACTTGCTTAAGGTGAAACAATTAGACTGGCAGGACAGAACTAGACATCAACTCTACCAGCCCAGTGCTCACTAGCCAACTGGGCTTTCCCAGAAGACTTTCAGGAAAGGAGCTAGAAAAAACCATTGGAATAACATTAATGTAATTAACATTACATTAATTCTACCTAATATCAAATAAAGGAGCTGAAGCATCTTTTAATATATTTAAAGTATTTGGATCAGTCACTCAAGTTTTGAAATATGAAATGTTTACCTTCCTGCAGGTAACTAGAGTATAGTTTATCACTAACCAAGAATACAACATCCAAAAACAAAATGACAAAGAGCAAAATCACGGTGAAGATAGAATATAGAACCCCAGAGTTCAAGAATAATATAAAACTTGTTTTATCTTGAGAAAACATATTTTAATGGAAAGGGCTAAGCATATTAAGTCCAGAGACATATTGTTATGCCAATTCAGGTATTATCAATGTAAAAGAGACCTACCTTAGTCTCTTTCTTATAAAGACTTTTCTCTTTATAAAATGGTAATAATAACAGACCTTATTTGTGCCTACATTGCTCCTCTGAGAAATGGAGGGGAAATGATCTCACAAGCAAATCTGTCAAGTGACCAGCACTTGAGTTTGCTTCCAAGTGATAGAACTGGAGACAAACCAGAAGACAAGTCCAAATCAATGGCCATCAGCCAAACTCCATGAGGCCAATGTTAATATAAACACCAGAGGTCCAGAACACAATAAGAGCTTGAGTTCCAGTACAAAGCCAAGGTTTATAATCATAAAGACTGCAGAAGACATGCAGGAGGGGGAAAATGTGAGAAGCACCCAAGGGAATTACCTAGTAGCTACCATAACTTTCTTTTTGTTTGGTTGGTGGATGAATGTTCTATCATTAAGAAGGCTGGAGAATATATATGATATATATATATATATATATATATATATACATATATATATGATACATATATATGTATATATATAATACATATATATATATATGTATACACACACACACACACACACACACCGGGGAGTGCCAAAAAATGTATACACATGACTTGTATTCATCTTTTGTTATTAGTATATATTGAGTATTACAATTTTAATACAGTTTTTTCCTTTCTTAAAATGTGTAAAACATGTATACATTTTTTGGCACTCCCCAGTGTGTGTGTGTGTGTGTGTGTATTTACATGTTTATATTTAGTAATTATATTTTATATTTCCAAACTGCTTTTCTGCTTCAGGGGCTACAACTTAATAGTTAAGAACATAGATTTTAGAGTTAAACAAGACTTTTATTCTGCTTCAGGTCTTACTTGAAAATTATTATTTGATTTTCTGAGTTGCAGTTTCTTTATTAATAAAACAAAATAATAGTGTTTAGCCCTCAGTCTCATTGTGAAGATTATCTCAAACAGAATTCCTTATATATAACAAACAATTGTTAAATAAATTGTGTATTATTTATCAAAATGGATATTCAATATTGGCTGTTAATTCCAATTAAACATTATCAAGTTGTTCATGCTTATTAGATTATCAACAAAGGATCTAGAAGGAAAATGATAGAAAGGTAATTATATATTTGTAAGCAGATATAAAACAAAGAAAACACTGACAGACAGGGTCAACTTACCAAAACATAATTTCATTCCATTAAACTGTCTTTATGCTAAAATTTACATGAGAAATGATTTTCAGAAAAATGCTAATATCTTTGTGCACAACATTAATTAGTGACACTGATGGCAACTGACATTTATGGAAAAGGTGAAAGAAACATTAATTTGAAGGATTCATAACATATCTTCACAAAGAAGACTTTGAAGACCACTGTTAAGTGCCAATTATTTCCCCACCAAGATATAGCCAGTTGCCAAAACACAAGGATGTGAAAGAGGAATGTACTATTCTCAATGACTAATATGAAAGACACACATCATATATCAAAAGTTTTTAAATTATTTTTTACCATGAAATTAATAATATAATTCTTGGATTTTGACAAAGAGACCTTTGAACCAAGTTCAATGATAACATTCCTTGAATATCTTGTGGCATACAAAACCTTTTACGAATTTGCTATATATTTGAAATAAATATGCATTTAACGATTATTTATTAATTGTCCTCTGTATGAGGCAATATCCTAGACATTGAGGTAGAGATAGGGGTAAATACAGAAGGTGCCAAAAAAACTGTATACACATTTTAAGAAAGGAAAATACTGTATTAACATTGTAATACTCAATATATACAGATAACAAAAGATGAATACGAGTTATGTGTATACATTTTTTTGGCACACCCCCCCCCCCCCCCGGTATATTTTGAAATGTTCTTAAGTGATTGTCTTAGTCCATTTGAGCTGGTATAATAAAACATTGTAGACTGGGTGGCTTACAAAAAATAGAAATTTATTTCACACAATTCTAAAGTGTAGAAAGTCCAGGATCAAGGCACTAGCACAGTCAATGTCAGAAGGGACAAGTGGTCTCTAGGGCCTCTATCACAAGGTCACTAATCCCATTCATGAAGGCTCTGGTTTTATGACCTGATCACCTCCCAAAAGCCCCACCCACCTCCTAATAGTATACCTTGACAGTTAGGAATTCAACATATGAATTTGGGGGGACACAAACATTCAAAACATAGTAGCAATAGTATCTAGAAAAATATATTTAATGGATAAATATAATTCTAAAAATTATCAGCAAAATTAAGTAAAAAATCAGCTCCTACATTTAGATTACTTAATGGGTTTTTGGAATGACTTTTGTCTAAAATTAAGTGAATTATAGTCTTTAGCTTTATTTATATAGTCACTGAAATTATTTATTTAAAAAAACTATTTAGTGGCACTAAAATATTAGTCATCTTAAGGCCAGTCAGTCATATAATTTGATGCTTAAAAAGCATTCCCATACATATGAAGACATTGACTATTAGCTCTGAAACAGCACTATAGCAATCCAACATACTTTTCTCAAATATGTATTTTTTTAATTAGGAAAATAATTAAATTTATATAGTTAATTTTTTCCAACTTGCTCAAATAGTTTGTGGCTCATTGACTTAGATATTTTGAGCATGTTAATAACAAGTGACACCTCTAGACATGTGAAATGTGATTTAACTCCTCCAGGATACCATTTCCTACTCCTTGTGGCATAAAAGAGAAAAGAGGCTCACTGGGATGAACTGCTGTTATGAGTTACTAATATACTTACTAATTCATTTATTCTTCACAATTATCTTGAATATGAACTGTAAATAAAATAAAACCATATCCAAATCACAGCACACTGTATAGAGACAATGACACAAGAGGATTAAATAGTTACAGAGCAATACTAATTTATGTTTTTGGGTTCTCACAAAGTAATAGGTCATTTGGTTTTGCAACCAGGGATGTGTGCTATTGAAATCTCCCTTCAAAAGTGAACCTTGGGCCGGCTGAGTGGCGCGATGGTTGGGAGCTGGCTTGGGACGTCAGAGGGCTCCGGTTCGGTTCCCACATATGAGGGCCAGTGACACTGCCCTCCACAGCTAGGATATTGAACAGCGGCTCAACCTGGAGCTGGGTTGCTGTTGCCGGCGATGGCGTAGGCTGCAGCCCCTGTGGCAGTGGGTTGCCATGGGCTACCGTGTGTAGCCAGCAGCCAGCGTGAGCGGCCAGCAGCCACAG
>NW_017731796.1:362931-393707 GCF_001890085.2 Hipposideros armiger
ATATCTTCTAGACCTGTATAGTTTATATCTTGCTGTGCTCACTAAGACAGTATATTTTTCCCTTTTTCGCAGTGAATAATTCAGAATAATAAGGTTAACAAAAGTTTTAAAATCTTCATGGGAAGGAAACGAGTTTATTTAATCTCTCTAATATTTTCGTTTGTCTATCATGGTTCCATACTCTCTATTTATAATATATTAAAATTTCTCTACATAAAATAAATTTCATTAATAGTGGTTATCTTAGCATCTCTCACACATACCAGCTCTGTAATGTGAAGAATTATCTTCTCACATTTTTCTCATATATAAAATTAAAAACTGAAGAAATACATCAATTGGAACATTATATGTGTTTAATAGTGGTAAGTATGATTATGATAATTTTATTGCCATAGATACTAGGTAATGAAAGTTACCAAATAAGTTAATTTTTTTCCCTTAATTTACAAAAAATATTGGCATAAACTTTTGATTTTTTAAAACATTTTATATACAAAATTCAAAATTAAAGCATTTTGAATAAAAAAAGAATAAGGTGTCCATAAGCAAGGAAACATGTAAAATGAAATATAAAATTTCAAAATAAGTTGCATGTTTTCAGTATTTTCATGCACTTACTTACATAGTTATGTGCATGTACATGAATACTAGGATTTTTGGATCTTATACAATAGATCACATTAGCTATTTACAAAATTTGTCATAGATAAATGGGTGAATGTATTTATCGTCCCATTTTTTCACTGTCTTCCAATTATCAAATTACAAAAAAATAAAGAATGATTTAAACATTCCTTATTGATGAATGTTTAGGTAATTTCCTATATTTCCTGTGAATAAATAAAACACCACTTCTGCTTCCACAGTTGAGTCTGAATTCACTAAGGACCTGATGTTTGTTTGCAAGTCCTGTTGTACAACAGTGTAAATATATAATTTAATTTAGATGTATGTAAACAGATGATATATAGACTTACTATTTCCATGGAAGTTAAATAGAATGCTGGGGGGAAATTGAAATTGAGTATAAAAAAACAATACTGAATTGGGTATAGAAAAATAATAAAAAATCCAGATGTCCTCGCAATACTTTTTCAAGTGTTTTTTTTAAAGTTTTTGTTCCTTTTAAATATATTTAATAAACTGAAGATCACTGATGCCAGAAAAGTGATGTCAAAATCCAATCATAAGAAAACATATTTAGAGAAAGTCTATAGAAGTCCCAACAAAACCTTCTGATTAATTACATATTAAGGTATTATATATTAGTCATTACTATAATTCCTTATTTAACAAGAATTTCTAATCATGTCAATTAAAAATGTTCCACTAAACCTGCATTTTTATATAAACTGAATCAGGAAAGTATTACCTGACATGAAATTCCACATCATGAATGTGTTCATGACATCCATGTTCATATATATTTTTATTCATTCAAAGCATATTTACTAAAGATCGACTATGTTCACTTCACGTTATAAGCAATAAATATACAGCCATGAATAAAATAAACAGGTCCTTCTTCTTCTCTACAATTTCCTTGCTAATGGGAAAGGAGAGATAAAATTATATATGTATGTACAGACATACATACATAAACACACACACACATGCATACATAATATATACAAACAGGAAATGATATAAAGGAAGGGGGAGGGAGAGAGGAAGGAAGGAAGGAAGGAAGGAAGGAAGGAAGGAAGGAAGGAAGGAAGGGAGGGAGGAAGGGAGGGAGGGAGGAAGGAAGATTATCTCAAATATGTAAAATGTTATGTAAGACAGAACAATGAGGGGTGAGATCTTTTTCAGGTAAACGCCTCTGTGAGTAGATGAAATCTGAGCACGTATTTTATTATTGAGAAGAATCCAGCAATGGGTAAAATAGGAGCCAAATACAACCAATAGATTAATTTGGAAGCCATCGGTGGTATTAAAAATAGAAATGTGAGTGTAATGGTGAAGATAAAACCCTGATTATTGTGGGTTAAGAAGTGAATAGAAAGTAAGAAAATGCAGTTTGTATAATCATTCTAATGAGAAATTTATTGTCAACATGGAATTAACACACTCATTAATCAACCATTTGGCTTGTTCAACTGGGGACATATGAAGAATTGGGAATCTAAAAATAGTTCTGTAAGTAGAAACAGTTTCTCCCTTTTAATTCTGGTGGTACTAAGAAGAATAGTGGAATCACAAATCAGTAAACAGATTCCCCTTCTCACTCTTTCTCTCATTTATTTATTTAGAGGTGTTAGGTGAGAAAAGACCTGACCTCACTTAAAATTAAGAAGTGAGAGGGGATAAAATGATGCATTTTGTAGTAAAGCTTAAATTAGTGAACACCAATGAGATCTACGTTTCTAAATAAGGACCTAAAACTACGCATGCATCTAAACATCTTGTCATTTGCTTCAAAGATATATTTCATAGATATACATTACATTTCACATTATAATAGCATATGATATCTTTAAAAACATAGATTTAAAAAGCTATTCTGATTTGTTATTCTGAGAAAGAGGCTGCAAATGGTCATTCTGGCATATTCTCCTCAAAAAAGCAACTGAAGAAATACAAATTACTACAATGTAATTATGTAGTGTAAATTAGAAAGGATATCCATGTTATAGAATGCCATGCAACAGAACATCAGTATTACCTATAAATATTTTTCTATATTGTATTATTCAATCAACAGTCTACTCTCAATATTTCTATCTCTTGAAATAGGTAAAACAGTCATTTTAATTCTGTTTCATTTTTTTTTCCAATCTTTTTTTTCCTTGCTCTTTCCCAGAGGAAGTACCTCTGAAATCCTGGATGAGAAGAAATGACAAAAGACAATCCTGAAAAGTGTCAAATTGCTCATGGCACACATGACTTGTCTATTGTGATGACATAATTTAGCTGGGAGGATAGAGGACTTTGTGAGAAATAAAAGCTATCTTTACACCTTGAAAGATATCGATTCTAAGGATGATACATTTTCTATGCATGAGTCCAGGAAGAAAAATAGGATCAATTTGTGGTAAGTAAGTGAACAATATGACCATAGATAAGAAATTTCAAGAAATACAAATGTCTCAAAATAAATGGATGGATCATAAGGTGATGAGTTTTCCCTTATGGCCAGGGATTTAAAGAAGAGACATGGGATCTCTTCTTATAAAGGGTTTATAAAACTCTTTCAGAAAATAAGATCATAAAGTAAGCCATAATGAAAATAAACAATATCATCTTTTTCCAGATCTGTGGAATATTGGTTAAGTAGGATTCACTCTAGCATTTGTTTTCACTCTCAGAATTTTTCAATAGAAATGAGTTGTTATGTACTCCTCTGACAGATATATTTTAGTTCTAGTTGTGTGCTTTATTTGACATTACTTAGAATAGAATAAATCATGCCTGTACATCTGCTTACGCTCCACAGTTTTATTTTTCTTCAATGAAGACAAATTTCACTACATTTATAAAAAACTAGCTCAAAAGGTCCACTTGGAATCTAGTTTAGGAAGTTTAGTCACATTAGATAAACTTACAGATCAAAATAGAAAGATCTTGGGTTTTGAAGTATAAAATTGTAAATGCCTTTGAGACAAAGATGAAATAATAATTGTAAAAATGTGCATAGTGTCTAAATAATACCCCAGCAGTGATGGGTAATAAAAGCAATTTATGAGTAAATAATTTCCTCTGAAAATTAAATATGGTATATTGAAAAAAAAAGAAATAGCTCTGCTAATTTTTCAAAAATTCTCTGTTTTAGACCCAGCTCGCAAAGTATTGTTAGTTAAGTACGCTGGTGATATTAATAATAAAATACATCAAATTATTCTCAGAAGGGTGAGAACAAAATATCACAGTGTAGCTCTTCCTTTACTGGTCAGAGAAGTTTAAAATCATAAATATGATCATGTCCGGCATAGAATCATACAATTTTATTAGAGTATAAAGGAGCATTAGGAACCATTTATCTGGAGGAAAACAACATGGCATCATGGAAAAGCCACAGGTTCTGGAGACAGGCATGGATTAGAATCTTGGCCATATCATTTTCTGACAGTTTGGGTTCCCTCAGAAGCAGACTCTAAAATAAGAATTTTAGTGCAAGTATTTTATTTGGGAGGCACAGGGGACACTGGTAATGGAGCAAGGAAGTAAAAGAAGAGCAGGAATGAGGCACGCTAGATAATGTGGTGAATTATTAAACCAGCTCTCATAGTGGATGCTGGTGATTAATCCCTAAAAAAAGCTCTGTGTAATGGTCCAAAACATGTGCCTCAGACTCCCCTACACAGAAAGGAGGAAGCTGAAGTTTTGATGCACACCACTAGTTGAAGGTAGCCTACAGGTGTGTTAATTCCTCAGTATTTCTATGGTTGGAGTAAAACTCTATCAAACATATATGCAGATATTTGTGGCTGGAAGTAATAAACCAGTTACGGGCCCTAGTATTTAGCATGGGGCACTGAAATCATTCTGCTAAGAACCTTGAACATTTACTGAGCTTCTTTGAACCTTAGTGTCTCCATTCAAGATACAAGAGATTATAGGATCCTCCTCTATCATTACTATGATAATTTAGTGACATATGGAAAATACCTTCCACTCAATAAATGTTACCTACCTGCCCCTCACCTTGCCTACTATGTCCTTTCCACAGGATCTGCCAGATGCTATGCTATGGTCTCACAACCCCTACATCCCCCATATCTTCTCAGCACATCATCCAGCCTTAGATTACATTAGACTTGTAAAGTCATTTTCCACTATTGCTAGACAAGAAACTTCAATTAAAAAATAAAAATACATGAAGTACTATTAAATCAATTATTGTGTAACTTTTCTTTGTATATTAAACACAGTAAAACCTTGGATTGTGAGTAACATGGTTTGCAAGTGTTCCTCAAGATGAGCAAACATTTCTAATACATTTTAACTTGGTAAACAAGTGATGGCTTGCAATATGAGTAGTTTGTTTCCGGAACAAATTATGCTCACAAACCAAGTACATTTTAACGTGGTAAATGAGCGATGTCTTGCAATATGAGTAGTTTACTTCTGGAAAGGAATTATGCTCGCAAACCAAGGTATTACTGCATAGGGTATTGTATTTATTCCTATAAAATTATTAATTTTGTTTTATTGATCTAGTCTGTGATATAATAAATATCACATTAAATTTATCTGCAATTTTTTCCTTGTCTCTTCAATTGAGAGTTTCTTTTCTCTAAATTTTCTATTGCTCCTGATTTGCCAATGTGATTTTTCTTACCAGGTTTAATTTAATTCCTTTAAATGTTTCTATCATTGTTGTCTTCTCTCTTCCAAAAAATTGCATAAACAGCTAGATAGGTCAGACATATATTATATGTTCTAATATTCACAAACTGATACTACTAGTAGCTATCCAAGCAAATAAAGCTCCCTTCACTGCTCTGTGTTCTTGCCTGGGCCATGGTTCTTTTCTGGTGGACATCACTACTGTGACCCAACACAGGGCAATACTAGACAATACTATACTGGGGAAAAGCCATGAACCCTAGTTCTACTAGGGTTCTACTAGGAGGATGGCTTTACAAAATAACAATGGCATGGCATATTTTACCCATTATACTGGGTAAAAAAGTCACATCCAAATCTAGCAAAAGTCTATGGTAATGGATTTCCTCACAAATAATCTGCGGAAGTGTATGCATTTTTTAAACTTTTCGCTGGTCATGCTTATCAATTAATTTCTTAATTTATTCAAGAAGCATTTTGGGAAATCAATTTTCAGGCATAACACTTATTTTAAAGGACATGATATACTACACTAGCAGGCATTCAATAAATTGTTATTGAATAAATATATAAAGTAATGAGATAAAAAAGACATGTATTTTCCCTTGAAAAGCTAAAGCATTTTCATTTACATTTGAAAACTGTGCTAATTACCCTGAGAGTAAGAATCCAACTTTCTAAATATTAAAATAACACTAATAATTAAAAAATAAACATTAGTCATCACACATTAAAAATTAAGCTGGGTGTACTTCCTTCTTAAATAGCAATACAATAAAATCTTCAGGTACTTTATATTATGTTTCACTGAAAACTACAGCCATATAAGTAATTACTGATTAATAATCAATGCCTGATTAATTAGTAATTTATACTAGCTCAATATTAACACAAAATGAAAATCTCTGTTGTATTTCTTAACATGCTAATTCAGAACAGTATATAACTATGTGCATATGTATAATATTGTGTTGTCAGAAAAGTCATATTTTTTTTGTTTTTCGTTGCAAAAATGCACCATGACTTTTCCAACAACCCAATATATTACAAGTAGATATAACTAATAAAAATTAAGTAAACTGGGTTTTACTGATAAAGCCTTCCTCCATTATAGTATGGTCTTTGCCTTAAGTTCTTTAAACTTCAATGCTCCTAAAAAAATACACTCAGAAATTTCACTTTTTTTCCCCTAATTCCCACCTCCTCTATCTCAACCTTTGAAATTATGACATGCTTTTTTTCAAAAATAGATAGTAATGACACTTTTTCCATAAAGCCGTCCCTGGTCATGTGGTTAGAATTTATCTCATTATCCTTTGAATCCCTTAGTATTTTAATTATTATCGCTCTAATCACAATCTACAATAAATAGGCACATATGTACACACCTGTCTCTCACTAATGAGTAAACTCATTTAAAAATAAGCATTTTCTTATTCTATGTATATGTTTCATAAGATCAAGAAATTTATATTTTTAATCACCTCAGCATTTAGCATGTGCCTACATCTGTGTAACTTCCCAGGAATGCTTATTAAATTGTTATATTAATTTAAAGTCCCTTTCAGTATTTAGCACAATAACTAAACTACTAGGTGTACAAAAATGTTTACTTAATCAAGTGATCCTCTAATAGCCAGCTAAACTCTATAACACTGCCATCTGCATTGTGGGGTTCCAGTATATGTGATTAATAATGCTTATTAAGGATTCTCTATCTTCATAATGCTTTAAATTTAAGTTGCCTTGTTTTAGAATCTATAACTTCAGTGCTTTTTATTTTGTTTTGTTTTTAATTTACCTCAGGTTTGCTGAAAACAAAAATAGCCTGAAGAGCTTATTTATTTTGGGGGAGAATCATTGAAGCATTATGATGAGATATTTGCTTCTGTGGCATGAATCAACTGCATTCTTAGTTTGATAAGTGCTCACAGCATAAGAATAAAGCAGATAACTAGGTTTTCAATGTGATATGCAAAGAACATTTAGTCCTGAGAGTGTGCAGCTTAAAAAAATGTTACACAGCTCAAGTTTGATATTGAAGTTAAATATCTCCCTACTTCATTACATGAGTATAGTTTTGAGTTCCCAGCTTCCTTCTGGATTTATTTAGTTGAAAACAATTCATAAGGAAAAAAATTAATACTACATTGGATATAGTTGACATGTATTGATTTGACTGCTCAGCACCATTCATTTAATAAGCATTTATCTATCCACTGTTCCTGGTGCTGGCTAGCAAAGAAAATGCAGCAGCAAAGAACAAAATACAAAGCCCCTACTCTTATCTCTTAAGGATTTTCTTTTGTATACATCAGGGACTGGTTTCTCCTAAGAATAGAGCAGAATAAAAGTACAAAGAGTGCCAAAGCCAAGGCATGGGGGTGTACCATTTTATATAGATTCATCATGATAAGATGACATTTGGAGTAAAAACCTGAAAAGGAAGGACGAAAATCATGCAGATTTTATGAGTAGGGTGGGGGTACGGGTAGGAGAAACCAGGGGTAATTCCAGAAGAGACAACATCTATGTGATAAATCTATTGTAGAAGTGGGATTGACATGTTTGTGAGATAGTAGAGTCCAGTGTGGCTAGAATGCAGTAAGTGGTGGGCTGTAAAATGGTGGAATAAAATATAAGTGCTTAACAGGGCACCAGGCCTCTTAGAGAGATATAGGTCTGGTGAGGCTTTTTATTTATCTGAGTGGTATAAGAAGCCATTGGAAGATTTTCAACTGAGGCGTAGCATGACCTAATTTACAGTTTCAAAGACCTTTCATATTTCTGTGTAGAGTATGTTCTATATTGGGACAAAGATAAAAAATGGGGATAATTTTAGAAGGCTATTCGAACTTCAAGATTGAAAGATGAAGGTGGCTTGGTCAGAGGTGGCAGTAATGGATGTAGTTAGAAATGGTAAGATACTGAATATATTTTCAAGGCAGTTAAAAAATATTTTTACTTCATAGTTTGAATACAGAGTGTGAACAAAAAAATAGAAGTTGAGAAAAACTAATAAGAGTTTTTACTTGAGTCGGTGGTAGAATGGAGTAGATGTTATTAAAACAAGAGTATGAGAACAACAGGAATATATGGCTAGAAATTAGGAGTAGATTAATATTATCAGCATAGTTATTGTATGTAAATATTTGAACCTAAATACAATCTCCCAGGAAGTAAAAGTAGATAGAGAAAACAGAATGTCCACGGACTTGGAGCATTATAATATTTAGGCGTTGGCAATATAAGAATGGAGAAAAGGAGACAAAGAGTAAAGAGGAGAAAAATCAAAGCTAAATGAAGAAAATCAGTCAGCAACTGATCAACTTTATCAAATATTGTGGATGACTTGAGTAAAACAAGGACAGAATATCGGTGACTGGATTAGATAATATATAGGTCATTAGGAAATACAAAAAGAGTAGTTTCATGGAATGATGAAGGGGAAAATCTTATTGGACTGGATTCAGATGACAAGTAAGGAGATAAAATGGCCACAGAATGTACTGACAGCTTTGTAAGGTGTTTTATAAAAACAAAAAACAAAAAACAGGGGTGGGAGGCAGAGAACTGGAGTGACAGGTGGTTGAAATGGATGTGTAGTCAAGAGATCCTTTTGTTTTGTCTCCATATTTCTCATAGATATTAGAATGTATTTATACAATTATGGGTATTATACAATTCAGGGAAAATAATAATAATGCAGAAAAGATAGGGAATAATTATAATTTCAGGATCAAAATACTTGAATAAGTGAGACTCTGGAATCTAATGCTCATTTGAAAAGGCTTGCCATAAACAGAAGAACAAATAATCCATCCATCAAAACAGGAAGACAGAATACATGGTTTCAGATGGAAGTATATTAGTAGATTGACTGGTGTGAGCACATCCAAGTCCTCTTCTGATTGCTGCTTCTGCTACTGCTTTTCTTTAAATTAGTGAGATTTGAGACCAGGCTATCAGCCTAGAATCGAAACCAGTGTATTGGAGGCTTGAAGACACATTAAATAGTTGCATAAATAAGTGGGCAAATGAATGAAGCGGAGTGAAATCTTCAGAGAATGAAAGAAAGGTGTAGAGGGTCAGGTAGAGGTGATTTTTCATGGGTGACAGTGGAATCAAGGCTTGCAGCCCCGCAATGAGTGTTCAGGGATTGCTGGCTCTAGTAACCTGGTAGTAAGAGTCTAACGGTGGCATCCTAAGCAGGCCATTCCTCTGGCAGGATCTTAGCTATGCCTTCCCGCCCTTAGGGACCCCCAAGCCTGACTCTCCGGCATTCAGGTGAATCCTATGATCTACTACTAAAGACTCTTTCACTCAATGTTTTACTTTTTTACAAAAACCAAAATTGGTTTCTGCTTATTTGCAACAAATAACCTTATGTAAACTGGCAATCATTGAGGAGTTACTCAATAATTGTGACAAACATCTGGGCCCCTAAAAGTAATGTTATTATAAAGTAATAAACCATAGTTATTTAATCCTTTACAGCATTTATTGAATCCAATTAACTGGACTTCCTTTTCAGCTAGACAATTTCCTAAAACAGTCTGTGTATGAGTGCCTCTAAAACTATGAGTATTACAAAGGACATCAGGTGGTATGGTTATTGTAGAAAGTTAACCATCATTGTCAGACATGGCATGAAATTTAATCAAATCCTACAGAGAATTTTGAAACGAGGTCAAGAAAGAAACATATTTCCCCCTAATGAGCTACAACATGCAAACTAATTCCAGAGAGCATATAGGGAAAGGCACCCTTGGTGGAAGTATCAGCTATTACAAAGTAAATATTCCAGTAGAGAACTCTTGAAAACTGAATCACTTGATAAAAACTGAGAAAAAATGAGAAAGCTAAACATTATTCAGTCCCATAGCTGTAACATAAGCAGGAGTAATTAACAATTTTTGAATAACTTAATTGATCTCCAACTAACCCACAATACTGTTTCCTTTATAGAGAAGTATCAGTAACTGGCTCATAGACCACATTTTCTTTATCATCCAGGACAATCCAGATCCCCTCAGTTTTATCCCATTCCCACATTTTTCCCCTTACACATTAGAATTGAAAGGATCTAAAAATTTCTATACCTCTTATGTCAAACTATCATCTCCAGACAGCCTCTAGAAAACAGAAAAGCACAAATATCTTATCATGTTTTGTCATCTAGTTTAAGGGTTTAAAAATGTGATTTTTTTTTCCATAAAGATATATTTTATTTAAAATTGCATAGGCATACACTCCACTCTGGTATTTAACAGTGGTGCTATCACCAGCTCTTCAACCAAGGTTTCTTAAATCATTCCTGAATGAATATCTGCTTTCAGACTCCTCCAAGAGGAAGATGGTCTAATTAGTTCCAATATTTATTTTTTTTCACCTATCTTACATCTTTTTTTGTAGTTTTGCTATCTAATTATAAATATGCTATTTCAACCAGAAGGGTAATCAGTAGACTTTAATATTTTTTTCAAATCCTTTCTAAGCAAAAATCCTGTTAGAAAATAAGAAAAGTGTACCCAGGCAAAATTGTACAGTGGAATGTAATTTGATTCTAGTGTGGGGTCAATCTAGTGGGTGGCTCCCCCATTGTTACTGGTTTGGGGACAATTTCTATTGTACTTAAAATAAAACTTGTCCCTCTCAGAGGGCCATCTCATATTCCAAAATTTATATACTCCTTTCTCTAGCCCATCCTCAAACATTAAAATTATGATTTCAAATGACTCTTTAAAATAATAATAATTGCCAATATTGCCCGAGTCCTTATCCTATGCCAGGTATTTTTCTAAGTAGTTTACATGAACCAGCTAATTTAATGCTCATAACCATCCTGTGAGTCGGTACTATTATTATTCCTAGTTTACACATGAGAACTCTTTGTTCTAATTTACAAAAGTGAATTCAAGGGAGAAAAAAATCTACTTTTATAGTGTTTTCAAAATATAATATTTATCATACTGTTTGTGGATTAAAAAGTTTTGTGAATAAAGATACAAAATGAGTGTATCTGTCTCACCTTTTTTTTGTCTAAAACATATGAAGAGGATTTTACAAACAGTTAAAAATAAATTTTTTGTCTAAGACTACTCCTTTATAGAAATGGAAATTGTAGCATTTTTCTGAAACATTCTTAAGAAAAAATACTGCCTTTTATTTTTCCAAACTTTTGTTGTCAAAAAGGTTCCAAGTGTTCAAATATTAGAATGCTACGTTCAGATTGAAATACCTTGGCAAAACTATTTCTGTATAGGGTTTGCAAATAGGCTGATATAAAGGGGAAATTTCACTTTCTAGGCAGCATTTTTCTCTAAACGAGGTCACCTTTCTTTAACTCTCTGAAGATAAAGTATAAGAAAACTATATTTGGGCAAGCCAACTCAAATGGCAGACCAGGAAAGAAGCTATAAAACACGACCTGACAAGATTGCCACAGCTCATTTTAGTTCTGTGTACCTACTGCCTACCCACCTGACTTTATCACAGAGAAAATCCACAGGAATTCAGGTGGATGGAGAAAAAAAAAAAAGATATGGCCTCTGATCATTTGATCTATTTTGTGTTAGCTTAAGCTAAACTTTATTTTTACTCCTCTACTAAAACCTTTATCAGCAAAATGAGTTCTATATTTCTAATGTGCATTTGATTCTGTCAAGAGGTAATCTGATTTTAGCTACTTGCATGATGTAGTCTCATTTTGACTATAAAAATTTGGAAGATATACTGATTTATTATTTTTTCCTAAGGTGCATCTGTTCAGTACAAAACATAAAGTGAATCAGCTGCTTCACATGATTTGTTCAGATAAATAATTTAAATAAAGAAGACCAAACTAAGAACATTTTGTGTTTGCAACTTTTTCCATGATTCTTTATATCAGCATGCTGTATGACAGAAAACAAACAATCTAAGCACAGTGGCTAACATCCTTCTCTTTATGTCAACCCGAGGAAGGAACTATTATATGAATAGAGAACCAGCTATCAATATTATGTAACATGGATATGACAACAAAGTCCTTGAGTAATACCAATCTGGACATCTTGTCATGTGGATGGGTAGAGGAACAGTATTTTTAGTGTATAGATACAACCTCAGGGAAAAATTTATATGCCCATTCAACATCACACATTGTTCTTTAAGGGGTTCAAATACATAATAGAAACATTTCTAAAAGTGCCAATGTGAAGGAAGATTCAATATTTTTATGGCAATATTCATAAAACAAAGATAACTTATAGTAATAATCCTGCTCTATAAAGACAGCCTAGATGTAGCATTAAAACAATTATGCTTGGATAGTTCCAGTGGAAGAAATGGATTACAAAAATTTGATGATAGACTTACTAGTTTCCAAAATGTTAGTCCTTATCTTGATTTGTGGTTTACAAATTCACACAGTCAAGTCATGATAAAATACTTGTATAGTAGTTGCCTATTCTCTAGGAATAAAAGTGTTTTTTACCCCCTTTACTATATAATGATTCCTTTAAAATGAATTTGTAAAATTGTGTGAAATGTCTAACTATTACATTGTTTTGTACACCTGAAACTAATAATAATAATAATAAAGAATAAAATTCCAAATACTTGGAGGAGTACTTTGTTTGATTCTATTATTTGGTGGTAAAAAGACAACCTTTATGAAGTGGTCTTTCAATAGATGCACACATTTCATTTTATGAGACAACCTCTCTTTTGAAGGGAGTTTGAATAATCAAAGGCAACTATAAAGTATTAAAACATATTTGTATTTGTACCTTTTAATTTCTGAGCACTTAAAATATTTTGAAAATATTTTTTTCTCTTCTCATAATGTACCTTTCCTTTTTATATACTATTTTTCCACAAATATGCAGAGCTTCACTCCCTCACATTTTTAAATTAAGTAGAACTAAATCTGACTTCTTTTTCAATCACAAAATAATTCATTTAAAACCTCTTATTTTTCTATGTGGGCTACTATTAAAATTGAGCAGCAATACTAAAATATAAACTAAATTTGGAAGTGGTCAGGACAGTTTTTTTTGGTTTTTGGGTTTTTTTTATGATTTTCCCTTTCTCTTTAACAGAATCACTCTTCTTAAAAAGGGCTACTGGGCTGGCCGAATGGCTCAGTTGGTTAAGAGTTGGCTTAAGAGTGCGAGCTCTGAGCAACAGGGCCTCTGATTCGATCCCACATGGGCCAGTGACACTGCTCCCTAGCTGAGCTGTCACTGAGCTGCCAACAGATGGCAGGATGGCTCAGCTGGTGTAACAAGATCGCGTGTTAGATAGTGGGCTATGCCCACCTGCAACTAAGGCTGAACTTGGCACCTTGAACTGAGCTGCCACCTGGATAGCTCAGTGGATAGCGCATGCGCTCTTAACAACAAGGCTGCTGGTTCAACTCCCACATGGGATGGTGGCTACGCCCACCCACAACTAAGATTGAACACAGCACCTTGAGCTTAAAGGCCACAAGCTGCTGATGGGCAGCCAGACGGTGACTGGCGTCCTCCACAACAAAGGTTGAAGAACAACAACTTGGCTGGTCCCCTCCCCCAATTCCCCAATAAAATTAAAAAAAAAAAGAGCTATAGTCTCAATTCTTTTTTTCTTTTCTTTTTTTTTTTAGCTGAGCCATCCTGCCACCTGTTGGCAACTCAGTGGCAGCTCAGCTCGGGCTGGGAATCGAACTACTAGTTGCTCAGCACTCGCCCTCTTGAGTGAGCTCTTAACCAACTGAGCCATTTGGCTGGCCCTATAGTCTCAATTCTTGCATCCCATCAAATACACCCAAGAAGTTTATTAAAATGATATGATCCCAGATAAACCCCAGAACCTTAAGGCATGAGGCCCTGGCATTCAATTTTAAACTTCTTCTTAGAGGGATAATAACATACAGACAAGTTTAATAGCCACTGAAATAAAGATATCCAGCATACCTAGCTGATCAAAATGATCATAAGGGAAATCAAAGATCTACTTGTCACATCTACGTTTATCTCTATATCACAGTTAAGCAAGGTAAAATCTATTTCATTAGGATTTGTAATTATAAATCAGCATAAAATTTAAGTGCCCATAAATTTAAACACACCTATGTGATGGCCTACTGTACACCAACAGATGTGTGGGATCATAGAGAGGGAATTCATTGGCTATGACCCTCACCTTTATTTTCTCTAATTAGTTCCTGTAATTTAAATGACTACATCTGAAAAAATAAATATATCTATAATATTAAAAACATCCTCTAAATGTCTTCTTTTGCTTTGAATTAATTTCAAAAAATAAAAGTCATATAAGCCCATTAGCAAAGTCTCACTTGGGATAATACTCCTTAATATGAAAAAGGAAATCTTTACAGAATTTGTGCATTGATGATCTACATCACTGTTGTTAAAGCTACTGTGCCTTTTGTTGCTCATAAGTAAAAGTAAACATAAATTTTATGAGTTAGAAAACATTTCTGAGGCTTTGAAATCTGATTTACCAATGAAACCACTCCCTCAACTTCTCAATCCCCATAAAATTACTTCTCTCTCTCTCCCTCTCTCTCTCCCTCTCTCTCTCTGTCCCCTCCTCTCTACTCCCTTACACACACACACACACACACACACACACACACACACACACACACCTTGATACTCTTTCTTTGATTCTAACTTTCTAGCTGGTAATTCTGAGCCAGATCTCAGGGTAGACAATCTCTTCTCTTTTTACAATATTATTATTCCTCTTGGTTTAATTAATACAGGCGAGACTTTTCCAAAGGAAAAATAGCTATCAAGAATCAACACAGTGGAATGGGAAGAGTATATGATTAATTACCTGACCTGCATTTTCACTGTATGAACATGAGCAAGTCAAATAAAATTGAGGAATCTCTATTTCTTCATCTATAAAGTGAAGCTAAAATTAAATCTCCCCTGCTTATCTCATAGAGATTGTGATAAGAACAAATTATAATAGATAATTTCCCTGTGAACATCAATGTACTGGTGAATTTTTAGTTGTAATTCAAATTTTTAAGAAAAGGTTTCGTAATGGAGACAACCTAAATTGTAATTTTAGTTTTTGTGTGTGTGTGTGTGTGTGTGTGTGTGCGTGCGTGTGAGCACACGCACACACAAAGAATTCAAAAATTTTAATCACTCATAGCTTATATCTGTAGTATAACTTAGAAAGAGTTTATGTGATAATAAATTTACATATAGCTGGAGACATAAAAACCCAAAAGCAAAAAAGAGTAGGCTCAAGAGATAGCAGCAGAGCAGAGAGTCAAGTAGGATTTGCCTTTAAAAGGGAAAGTATAGCAAGTTCATGATTTTATAAGAAACACTAAGGAGAGTTTTTGCCCAGAAGCAATACTGAGTGGCTTCTCTAAATCTGACACTTTTGTTCTTCATAAGAAACTATGATAAAAATGAAAAGGCAATTCAGAGATGGTGAGAAAATATTCTTAAAAATATGTCAAAAGATTAAATCCAGAATGAATATTAATCATAAGAAGACAACCCAATACAACCATAAGCAAAGATTTCAACAAATATTTCATTGAAGAATATATATTAAAGACCAATAAATACAGAAAAAGCTGCTCAACGTCATTGGGTATTGGGAAAATGAAATTTCAAAGCACAATATGATACCATGACACACTCATTAAAACGGCTGGAATATAAAGACCTCGCAATAACAAGTGCTAAAGTTGACATGAAGCCACGGTAATTTTCTTACATTGGGAGAAATATAAAATGTTTCAATCACTTTGGAAAAAAGTTTGGCAGTTTCTTGAAATTTCACTCTTAATTTTAAATCAAGAATGATGAAAATGCTCATAAGACATACACATGAATATACATAGTATTTTTATCCATAATAATTAAACCCTAGAAAGAACCCAAATGTCCACCAACAGCTAAACAGATAAACAAATTAGAGTATTTTCATACAATGAAATACTGCTATTTAGCAATAAAAGGGCAGGGGACCCTACAACATATGCAAAGTATAAACAAATCTCAAAAATATTATTTTCAGTGGAAAAAAACAAGCAAACTCAGAAGACTACATAGCATATTATTCCATTTACATGAAATTCTAGAAATGGCAAAACCAACCAGAAGCAGACTGGTGGTTGGCTGGGGCTGGGATCAATACAAGTGGAACAGGCAATTTTGGGTTGTTAACAGGGTTGATAAAAAAGTTCTATAGCTTGCTTCATGGGTGGTTAGCAAGTGTATAAATTTGTCAAAACATGTCAAAATGTAAAGTTAAAATGAATGCATTTTATTGTAAGTAATTTAAACCTTAATAAAGTTGACTTATAAAACTTGTTTGGAAAGGAGGAAACAGAGCTATGATTTTGTTATATAAAAAATTAGAGCCCAGGCCAAAGACATATAACCAGAAAGGTAGATTCTGAAAACCACAATTCACATATCAGTTACCAATATCTATGAACTAAAACCCAACTTTTACAAAGCAGAAATTACAAGAGCTGCAAGAAAAAATATACAGAATGGCACTAATAATTGAAGTTATCATGCCACTGTCAGTTCAAGACTCATCACATGGACAAAAAGCAGTAAAAGATAGAGAAAACCTAAGAGTATTATCAGTAGGATATACACTATATATCCCTGTGATAAAGTATACACTCTCAAGTCCACACCAAATATATTTTTTTATTTTTTTTAATTATTTTTATTAAATTTATTGGGGTGACATTGGTTAATAAAATTATGTAGGTTTCAAGTGTAAAATTCTATAATACATCATCTGTACATTGCATTGTGTGTTCACCACCCAAAGTCAAATCTCCTTCCATCACTATATATTTGACCCCCTTTACCCTCTTTTACCAACCACTCCTCCCTGTTAACCTCTGGTAACCACTAAACTGTTGTTTGTATCTATGAGTTTTTGCTTGTTTGTCTTATTCAATTGTTTTACATCCCACATATGAGTGAAATCACACTAAACATTTAAAAAATTAAACACTTATTAGAGTCATAAAATAAACCTCAATAAGCACCATAAATTAAAAATTGTAGAAATCTAACTCAAAGAAACAAACAAAAATCAAAGAAACCATCTTTCCTAAAAATGTGTGTGTGTGTGTGTGTGTGTGTGTGTGTGTGTATTAGCTTGAGTCATGGAGGTATAAAAAATGATATTGAAGCCTTTCTAGAAAATAATAATAAAAATAACACACAAATTATAATCTATGAAATAAAATTAAACTGGTGATAACAAGATTCATAATTTTAAATATTTGAATCAAGAGAAGTTATGAAGAAATAAAAGTGAACTAAACAACCAGTTAAACTTTCTTGAATATGAACAAAGAAAACAAGAATATGAACAAAGAAAGACGTAGAAAAGTAGATAAAAAGCATGAAATACCGTAAGTTAGAAAGCAAAAAATCCAGTAAGTTGTTTCCTTGAAACCACAAAGTTGTTTCCTTGAAAAGCCATTGAATTAAACAAATAGGTAGCTAACCTAATTAAAAATAAATGGAAGATATTCAATTGTTAAAAAAAATGACAAGAAAAATAACCATTGAAATAGGAGATTTAAAACTCTATATTGCATTCATCTAATAAAATGTACTAGAAAATCAATACAAAATGGGTTATATTAGAGAAAATTATAGTTTACCAGAATTGACTCAAGTGTAAAAGAAAAGCATAAACAAAAATTTCTATTAAAAATGGGAAATTTCTAAAAATCTACTGCAATACCTTGCCCATGGAATTTCACAGTAGAATTTCATGAACTCTTCAATGACCAAATAATCCCAGTGCTCTTTAAAATCTTCCAACCAAAAAAAAATAAATTTTTCAAAAGTTCTTCATTGGTAACTAGCTATAACACCAATACTCAAACCTGATAAATATTGCTAAATATAAATAAAATAAGAATCAATCTAAATTCTAATGCCTATATAATGATAAAATATGCAAAATTCTAAATAGAGTACAAGCACACAGAACTGAATAGTATATAATGTCACATTACAAAATAATATGTCTTGATCATATGGTAATTATTTCAGAATTACTTATTTTGGTCCTGTTGTCCCAGCAAAGAAACCTATTAATATACTTCTAAAGTTAAAAATAATATAACTATATTAAAAAGCCATTCAACAAATTCATCACCCATTCTTTTTTTTTTTTTAAGATTTTTATTTGGGAATTGGGAGAGGGGAACAGCGTTGGGGAATCGGGGAAGGGGAGCAGACAAGTTGCTGTCCTTTTGTTCTTCAGTCTAGTTGTGGAGGACGTCGCTTCACTGGCCCATGTTGGTATTATCATTGCGCTCTTCCTGGGTGAGGCAATCGGTTGCTGGCCACTGGATGGCTGCTCATGGAGGCTCACGGCAGCTCATGCCAGCTGCTGGCTGCTCATGCTGGCTGCCAGCCACTCACGGTAGCTCACAGCAGCCCACTGCAGCCCTGCTGCAGCTTACGCAGTCGCCAGCAACTCATGGCAGCCCAGCTCCAGGTCAAGCTGTTGTTCACCACCTTAGCTGTAGAGGGCGCAGCATCACTGGCTCTAAATGGGATCTGAACCAGGGCCCTGCTGCACAGAGCTGGCGTCCCAAGCCAACACTTAACCAATGCGCCACATGGCCGGCCTCAACACCCATTCTTGATTAAAATCGAACAAATTTCCTTATTTAATGGTGAAACACTGAATTTCTTCTGAAATAAAAAAAAAATACAAGGATGTCTGATAACATTATGTTTTTTAGACATTTCATTAGAGATTTTAGCCAAAGTAATCAGTCAAGAGAAAACAATCAGAGCATTTGTATTAGAAAAAAAGTGAAGCAGTAAAACTTTCTCTACTTGCAGGATCCTATACCTGGAAAACACAAGAGATTTACCAGAGAGAAGAAATTAATGTCCATTCTAATTATTAGTAAGTTCTTTATATTGATAATAAGTTTGTGTCTCCTTAATAATTAGCAGCTTTCACTTTGTTCTGTGAAGTCACACAGAATAAGTCTAAATCTTCTTTCACATGATAGTTTCTTAAGAATTTGAAAAAAACAAAAACTTTTACTTTTCCTCAAAGTCTGTTCTTTTTCAAGGAAGCCTGTATCTTTCAAACAGTTCTTATATGATTTTCAATCTCTTCTTCGTCCTCCTCCTCCTCCTCCTCCTCTTTTTGATGGACTATTTTGCTAAGATCCTTCTTAAAATATTGTCACCAGACTAGGACAACTTTTAGCAAATATGTTGCTCAGCATGAACTAAGGTTATTATTGTTCTACTGAATCCAAGGATGAACATATAACTTATCATTCAAACTGTGATTCTTTTAAGAGTGAAAGGGGTCTGTCCACCTGAAACTAACAATAAAAAAATAAAAAATAAATTAAAAAAAAAGAGTGAAAGGGGATGTAATTAATAATTATGCTGGGACAACAGAACCAAAATAAGTCTGTCCTTTTCAAACAGGGATCTTTGACTCCTCCCCTATTAATCTGCATTCTATATTTCCACTAATGTAATCTTGCACTAGCCTTTTCATTTCATGGGAAGTATGGTATATATATGGTAAAATAATCTAGTCTGGCATATTTTGTACTGACAAGAATGGGTGACTTTGAATAAATTTCATTTATCTGAACCTCAGTTTTCTTATCTATAAAAATTGAAATAAATAAATTTTGAAGCACTTATGAAAGGAATAGAAATTTCATATGAAAAATTAGAGTGTCACATTATTGAGGGCCTTCAAGTGACAGGCACTTTACATTCATTATCTCTAGTCCTCACAAGAACACTGTAGGATATTTACAATGAAAGAACTGAGGCTCAGAAATAATAGGTGGCTGCCCAAGCTAAAACTACTGGGAAGCTGTGAGAGTAAACTACAACTGACTTTTTTGTGTATCTTTTTAAAAACTTTGGGATAACCTAAATATTTAAAAATATAGAAAATAATATAATAAACATTAATGCATTGACCATTAACTATAATAAATCATACTATATTATTTTGTTTGCCATATATATACAGAAGGTGCCAAAAAAAGTATACACATTTTAAGAAAGGAAAAAACAATATTAAAATTATGCTGATGGTAACCACTTTGAGGACCTCTTGTAATTGCACAAGTCAAATGTGACTTCTATTCATCTTTTGTTATCAGTATATATTAAATATTACAATTTTAATACAATTTTTTATTTTCTTAAAATGTGTATATATTTTTTTGGCACCGTGTGTGTGTGTGTGTGTGTGTGTGTGTGTGTGTGTGTGTGTGTATAAAATTAAATTTATTGGGGAAACAGTGGTTAATAAATAACATTATATAAATTTCAGGTGTTAATAAACAAGCACATAAATACACATGAAATCCCTCTGAATTTCTCCTAAATTATATTCACCACCATCTTCTCTAAAAGTAATCCCCAGTCTTTTTTTGTTATTTATTTTTTCCATTAATTACTATTCAATGCCACTTGTGTTTTGTAAGTGAACTGCATTTTATGCATTCTTTAGTGATTTGTATTATTTCAACTTTATACTTTTATGTTTTTCCACTTGATACATGAATCTCTAATCTACTCCTTTTTTTTTCTGTTTGTTTCCATTATCTTATTGAACATTTAAGTTGCTTCCAGGATTTAATAATCGAAACAATGGGGAGATAAATACCCAATACACGTCTCCTCTTGCCTATAGGAGAAATCTCTGAGCTGGCCACTTCCCTAACCTTCAAAGACCTGAGTCTGAAACTTCCGCCCATTTCTTGATAGAAACAGTCACGCTGTAGGGAACCTCTGGTGTTGTAGCACCAGTCAAGCTCACCCCCACCCACTAAGGTCAGATTACCAGCCATGGCATAATCTCTATCATAAATTCATAAAGAAAGCTTCCCATATCAAATAAAAGTCATTCCAAATGCACAGATCCATAAATAGACATAGACCTTACATGCACTCGTCCCTTACCAGTTTCTATAGTTCTCAGTGTTTCTATTAAGGAATAAGTAAATTTTTTGATCCAGGGAATATTCAATATGGAAAATTACTGGTTTATTAAGAAATAAGTAAATTACTAAATAAGTAAATTATTTGATCAAGGGAATATTTAAGATGGAAAATTACAGGCTTTAGTAAAATAAATGACCTTAAAATTCAATACATCAATTTATGGAAATTTCCTTTTCTATTCATTGCCTGAGCTCTAGTGAAGTGCAACAATGACTGTTTTTATTTATTTATGTTCCTAATATTTCATACCCCTTGAACATATTTCAGAATATTCAGAATATGACAGGCACATTAATTACAATGGTAGTGAACATTTTCTGCATGCTGATATTTTAAAAAGAGTTCATATCGTGAAATCTATGTTATTAGTTTTGTAATGGAAATAATCAGAATTAAATTACTATTAAAAAAGATTGCTGGACCAAAGAGTGCTATTTACTTTCCTTGAAAAATTAAGTCAATTATGGGAAATAAAGCCTAGAGATGAGTAGATTCAAATAAAAAACAAAATGTCTTATAAAAATTATATTTATAACAGTTTTATTATGATTTTGTTTATTATGCAACAGCTACTGAAGTCTGAGATGAGCTTTGATGCTTCATTGTCTACAGTTTAGTGTCTCCCCAATTAGTCAGGTTCCCACATACCTGTCAATGGCAGAGTGTAAGGCTTACAAACGGTAGTAGTTACCAGATAGAGGTGTAATGAGAATGACACAGCAAATCAGTGATAAGACTTCAAAAGACTTCCAAAATCTTTGGAAGGGAATTAAAGATGTGTAAGTTAAATAAATTGCCTAGCAGAAGACAGCTCTGCTCCTGCTACTACTCTAGGCAGGACCACTCTTTCACATACTGGATCTTCAATCATGCAACATAAACATATCTGTTCATAATTTTGTAATCTGATCACAGTCCTGTTTCGTGTCTGTCTCTGCTTCATATAACTCTCATTCTCTAAAGGAACTTCAGAAAGTTTGAATAGTTAGACCCCTTCAGAGGATATTGGTTTTTGAATAGGGTGTTTGTTGACACGCAGAGTTTTGGTTATGGTGAATCAGTGTTTGTGTGGGGAAGATGGGGTGGTGAAAGAAAAAGTTTACTGTGTAGTGTGTTAATTCCTGTTGGTTTCCTACTGATAGGTGATGACAGGCCTGGATGAACATATATTTCCCCACAGTGCTTAACAAGAGTAACATGTAAAGGAATATCTACTTATGACAATAAAATAAAGATGTGGAAAAAGACTTGAAAGAGAAGAATAAAAAAGTATTTGTAGACTCTGTTCTTTTTATAAACATTGGCTCTTAAAGAACATTTGTTCAATGGTAAATAAGAGGACGACCAGTGAAAAGAATAAAATAGAAAAGAAAATGCCCTGACTTAAGAGTGTCCTGGGTTCTAATCCCAGTTCTTCCCTCAAATATCAATGGAAGTTTGCAGCATGCCACTTCTTAGGATCAATTTCCCTAATCCAAAATACAAAGCTGCTGAAAGAGATGGTTTCTGAGGTTTCTCTACCCTGACACTATGACACTGTAAGCACCCCAATATGTGTTTATGTGTTTGGTCTCAACTTGAGAGTTTGTACACAGGACATTTGATGAAACTCACATATTTTATACTGTGGCTAGGAAAGAATAAGTAGCAACCAAATATGAAAAGTGTAGCTGTAACAGGCTAACTACTAATGAACAACCCAGGGATAGCCACATTATTATATGCACTTCATTGACCTCAATAACTTTTTAGTTAAGTTCCTAACTCCCTTTCTAGTCAGTGTAGGGGAAGAAACAGAGAGGCCTAATATTTTACTTAAACCCTGATCAACCTAATGTGAGATGATACTTAGATTTTCCCTTATCACATATCTTCTCTTTCAGTAAAAACACACAACATTTTGGGTAAAAAAAATATTTCACTGGTGATTTATTTCACATTAGATCATAATAACCTAAGCTTAACATTTTCGTTGATTTACAAATGTAACCAAATGATGTGAGAAAAGGAAGAAGAGATCGATGGTTTGGAAATTTTAATGCTAAAACACTTTCAATGAAATATTCTCTCCTGAAAATCTCTTGTACAGATTGAAAAGCAGTAGCTCATAACAAAAAATCATACTCAAATTGAGAGAGCTTTACATTTTCATAGGAAATCATCACTACACTTCAAATTAACTTATAAAAGAGGTTTTTAAAATGCTTTTCATGCTCTTTAAATTTTATTATAATTTCATTACTATAATCATTCTTTGCTAATTAATTATTGCAATTTCTTTCAGGTGGTTAACAGTTCTTTTAAAAAATTCTGGCTAACTTGAGTGCTTCTGAAAATGTGGTTACATTGTCCTGAGTAGTACGCAATGCAATAGTGGAAAATGTAGACAGTGACCATTGTGCCATCATAAAAGTTAGACTCAATATGGCCTAACAAGTGTTTTTTCCTGCTGGTGCAAGAAGGACTTCTAATGATGCTTTAATGCCTGAAATATGAAGCTGCTCATGGTTATGGCGCATTCCTATTCAGAATTAATATTGCTATTGGATTGTTCATTGAATGAGAAATGTATAAGTTCCCTATTAAGTCAACTCAGATTACACTAAGAAGAGAATCATGAAAATGATTTTCTAAATATTCCAAATTCAGTGTTAGTCATACACTACAAATTACATAATATAGATTCAAATATATAATTTAACAATAGTTTTGAAAAGAATTGGTTAAGTTTCATTCATAGCCAGGTATCTAATTTCATTTATTTACTTATTTATTTGTGCTTATTCAGTGATAAGTATGCTGTTCTGATAGGATGTAAAAACTATCGTGAGAACTGCTTGAGAGATCATTTTTTAATTGCAAATCTATAATTAAAGTTTGCTTGTCTGTAAAATAATGTTAAGTAATGACTAATATTGATTTTACTTCTAGAATAAATCAATAAGAAACATAGGTAGAACATTCCACTCACTGTGTTAAACACTGCATTTTCCAGTCAATTCTTAATTCATTTACAGAAAAAAAACTCCTTATCTGGAAATATTTTTAGTCAATACAGTCTACATTTCCCAGGGCTTCACATTTTGCAAACCTATTTATTTGGAGTCATGACTAAAGAACCATCATTTGCTATTGCTTCCTCTTACTTGCTTCACTGGCTTTTTCCAGTGTTTGAAGAGAAAACATTAGCAGTGTGTACACCAGCAAAAGACAGCATATATATTGGTATATTTAATCTCATAGCCACGCACTTACGAAAGCAACTTCCAGGAATAAATGTTTCTAAAATGAGCCCAAAATGAAAAGAACATTAAAGTGTTATCAACTTTAAGATTTGGAAAGTACCTCAGAAATGATCACACCAACTATTCCCTCAATTTATAGATGAGGAAACTCATCTGTATCGCATTATTGGTATAGCCAAAGTTTGTAAAAAGTTTGTTATTCTATTTTAGATAGAAGCAGAAATACTCATTCAAACTTTTTAACTCTCCTTATTCTTATGAATGAACAGCGCAATACTTAACAAAAACTTATTAAGAAACTCTTTTATGCCAGGTTCTAGGAAACAACAAGAAAAGTATAACAATAAGAAAAGCAGAGTTCACTGTGTGCAACAGGCACAAACAGTTCCTGACAATGAAGTGGTCTAAAATTAGCTTGTACAAAGTGCTATGGGAACATAGTATGTGTGCTCTCTCTAGAAGTTGAGGGCTTATATAGTTTTGTATTCAGGCATCTAACAGGCCTGTTACACACTTCTTACTCAAAAAATACTTGGGCACTTAAAAATCTGGAGGTTTTCCCTCCTGGTAAACATTATATAACAAATGATACACAATAAAATCTTGATTTGGCTGGATCCAGTTTACATGTCTGAATAACCAAATTTTATAAAGTTTATATATAACTCCATGTCCTTATTGAGATTATGAGCAATAAGAGTGCATTTCGTCAAAAACAAAAAAAGGCTTACCGCTCAGTTTTGGAGATACATCAAGACTTATTCAAAGAGCAGAAGGGTGGTTTTACCCAACAAGCTCTGTGGGATTCAATGCTAAGGGATGGAGTTCCTTAGGCATCGTAACCATTCTCATTATACCTCACTGTGTTTGCCCAATTACTCTGTTCCATGTCTATGCTCAGCATTTTGCATAGATTATTGTATTTCATTCTCGTAACAACCCTATGAAGTTGGTATAGTTATGATTTGGGGTTTGAGGATTTAAATAACATGTGCAAGTCAAATGGCAAATACAAAATAGAATTGGAATATTCAAACTCTCCAGCTTGGCTTCAGTGTTAATTACTTAACCCCTACATTATACTGGCTCTTTTCTAGATCATGGAATCTAAGTCACAGGGCTAGGAAAATGCCAGGGATTTATGGACTAAACTTTATTTTAGAATAGTTGGGATATGTGCCTATTTATTCCATGCGCAATATCCCTCAGGAGTCTACATATGAGTGATGGTAACAGGAATTCAGAAACCTCAATTAGGCAATGTCGTATGACTCCATTCCCCGCATATCACTCATGTTGTTCGCAGTGCTAAGTTAATTAGGACTTTCTTAGGAGGGCTATATTAGTGAATACCATAATGAGAAAAGAGAAAAATCAACAGGAATGGTTCTAGGCTGATGAATATGACAAAACCCCTGAAAACTAAACCAATCAAGCCTATCTACAAGGTAAAAGTGATATAGTGATATGATACATTCTGTTAGATACAGATTTCAACCAAAAACACTATAAGTATGTACTGTTCCCCTATATGAAAATCCAATTTCAAAAGAAAACATGCCGCCTTTAAGTTTGCTCTATAAATAAAAACATAATTCTTAACATAAACAAAAAGCATTAAACTAGTTGTGCCTTGCCTGTGTTAAGACCAAATAAAGTAAATGTGTCTGAATGCTGTATACTTAGTAAGTATTATAGAGTTTACAAGTATATGTGTAGCATTGAGGGGTTGTAATATCAAAGTAATTACAACCCCTCAACAAATGCTTTTCAATTACCTCAATTATGAGGTTGTTCCAAAGTATATTGCACACTTTTATTATAACCTAGGACAAATGATTCCCTTTTGGTACTGTAAAGAAAATGTGAATGATTTATTTGAAGAACACTAAATCTTTTTCAATTACCATCCTTTTATTTTTCATTATGCAATTGTGCCTCATTAATATAAATCACATACAAAATGTTACCCTAGCTCTCTATGAAAGTCTGATATAAAATGGGGTCAGATATATTTTCCTGGCCTACCTGGATCATAACTCCCAGAATTTTTGCAATAAAGGTATATAATCAAAGCAAATTAAATTGGAGGTGTATACACATGGTCTGGAATCCAATATTGTTATGCAATCTGATTAATGACCAGGCTTTACCATTTAATAGATCTGTGATTATGAATATGTCAAATTTCCTCATGGGGCTCTAGAATAAGTAGATGATCTTGATGGTCTCTTTCAACACTGGAATTCTACAAACTCTGAATATTTAGGGCTTATATAATTGAGCTCTGCATATCAAATTATAATGCAAGTCTATGTGGTATGACAATTAAGTTTGTGAACTTATCCTAGAAAAAGTACTACATACCTCATTGCTGAATATAACTTTGGTCACCTTCGAAGTACTCCCCTTGGGAAGCTATGCACTGATGCCAGTGTCTAGTCCACCCTTCAAAGCAATTTTGGAACTCTTTTTCTGGAATGGCCATCAGAGCTGTCATTGTATTACCCTTGGTGTCCTGAATGTCAGCAAAAGATCTTCCTTTCAACATTTCCTTTATCTTCAGGTAAAAAAAGATGTCATTGGGGGCCAGACCAGGTGAGTGGGGAGCGTGTTCCAATACAGTTATTTGTTTACTGGCTAAAACATCCCTCACAGACAGTGCCTTGTGAGCTGGTGCATTGTCCTGATGCAAGAGCCATGAATTGTTGGCAAAAACTTCAGGTCATCTAACTTTTTCACGCAGCCTTTTCAGCACTTCCAAATAGTAAACTTGGTGAACTGTTTGTTCAGCTGATACAAATTAATAATGAATAATCCCTCTGATATCAAAAAACGGTTAGCAACATTGTTCAACAAGTTCACAAACTTAATTGTGAGACCTTGTATGTGTTACATCATAGTTCCTAAATATGGTGTTTTCAGTAAACAAGACTATAACTGTGAAATCTATATGGAAATCAGATTCGTGAACCAAACACTTACCTTATAGAACTATCATATAACAGATAAATAACCCTCACTAGCAAAACAACAGTAATTGGGTTGGCACCTACAGTTTCAGGTGGAAACTAATCCTGCCCTGATGATACTGAGTAAAGTAATTATGAAACCTCTCAATTTGCACAAAATCCACACTATGTATATGGAGTAGTCAAAAATGAAAAGTTTTTTAATTAAACTTGGCATTTATGATCTCCCAGGTGCTCCTGTTCATTTCCTATAAAGCATTTTCATTTTGATATCAGGAGGTGTAGGGGTCTATAATATGATTCCAGAAAGAAGATTTTATTTGACTACAAACAGAGGAATTTCTAGCTTGATTAGAATAAAAGCTTCCCTAAGGCACAGCTCAAGAATCAAGTAAAACCTTTTTTTGGGGAAAATTCAATTTGGTTAAATCAATGTTAATGGAATGAACTTACTTGCATATAATAAAAGAAGGTAAATCATCATGAGTATAGCAGAGAATAAACAGAAAAGGCAATTATGGAATTTCCAAATATGTAGCCAAGAATTTCAGAGATCTTGTAGGTTCTACAGTAATTTTAAGGAGGTTGAATCAGGCCTTAGCTGAGTAAGTATATGCTTTTCACCAGTACCAGAACTGGTTAACAGAATGAGGGGAACTGGCCAGATTAAAGACACACATTCAGGAGTCTCCAGGTCAACAGAAACCTGAGGGCAGCACAGAATCACAGCTAAAAGACAGTTTACACAAAATTTCCAAAGAGACTCGAAGGAAGACAATCCTATTTAGAAAGAAAAAGCAAGAGAACCAAAGAAAATGTGTGAACAACTTGCAAGGAATATGCCAAATCTTTGCTACCACATTGTCAGAAACTATGTTCATTAAAAGATAAATGCAAATTACACTGTGAAAATGAGGAATAAAAACAAGACATTGAATAAATTGCTCTAGGTTCATTGTTAATACCTAGTAAATTCAACCAAATATAATTGAATTAACCATATATTAATATAAATGTAGTATAAAGAAAAAGAAAAGAAGTGCACAAAAATGTTTAAAAAATGTTATTTTAGAGTAATGGGCATATGATTTTTTTATGCTTTTTTCTGTATGTTCCAGATTTTTCAAGCTTCCTTTAGCAAAAGCTTGTAATACAAAAATGAACTTTGTATCTCAAAATAAATATGAGCTAATTTCCTAAATAAAGGCGGGAATGCAAGAGCTAAAAAAATAAATAAATAAAAGCCGTTCTATGATGAATTATGTTAGGATGAAAAACATTTCTTAAATAAGGAAGAATTCTAAGAATAAATTCAGGAAGAATGATACTTGTGAGTTATCTTCAGACTCTGATACATAGCAAAACTGATTTTATTACTGAATTGCTCAACCTAAAAAAGCATAGTTCATAATAAAAGTGATTTATTACATATATAGTGTACACATCACTATCCCGGGCACTTGGCATTATTAATGTCTCTTAATCCGTATCTGTATAGGAAGGTAGAGACTGGCCCTCGGGTTTAAAATTGTGAACTAGATTCTAAGTTAAGTAATTAGCCCAAGGCCCCATAGCCAATAAGCTGTGGTCTCAAGTTTTAAGCCCATCCTTTTCAAACTCATCTCCATTTTTTAAGGCGATAATAATGTTTTACCTAATCAATATTAGCTTGTTTATGGAGAGACCTAGTTTAAGTTTCAACAATTTCTCAGTTCTCGGTCGTTTGTTCTGAGCCATGCACATACACAGGGTCCCAATGCGATTCTCTTTTACAATTCAAAAATTCATAGACGTAGATGATTAGAGGCCCCAAGCAGTTTTATTTTGGGTTCTAAGCTGCAGACTTTTACATTTCTTAGGGGTATTTAACTTCAAAGACTTCAAAAGCAGATCACTATGGTCTAATACAATCTTGGTGGCACTCCAAAGTCCTTTGCAGCATCCTTTTGAAGCTGAATTCAATTACTTTATGCTTTTACAATCAAAATTGCTATTTTCTTTTTTACTTTCTGTTATGTCAGTTTTGGAAGTAGTACCACTTTATCAGTGTATTTTTCTGAGACATTTGAAAGTTCGTTCACTTAAAGCTGTTCTTTGGAAATGTCTTTGAAGTCACAGTAAGACATCAATAAAAGGTCAGTTAACAAGTTATTTCCCAAACTCCGTAACTGGGAAAATCTATTCATTCATAGTGACATGACCAACATTACAGATTTGAAGTTGTTATATTCCATGAGGAAACAACATCTGTATTTCAACATAACTGTGAAGAATGTGAGTTTCAGAGTCAGAAAGACCTGGGTTCAAATCTCAGTTTTGTAGTTTATAAACCAAGCGATCTTAGGCACACTTCATTATTTGTAGACTGGGGGCAATGACATTTATTAAGTATTTTAAGCATTAATTGAATTAATGCATTTAAAATAATTAGCAACCTGCCTGACACCTAGACTCAACAAAAAGTCACTGTCCTTGTTGTTACTATAACTATTGTTGTTATTATTATTGTTGAAAGACTGATATTTTATGCATATTCACTTCACATGAAATAACAATAAATAATGTTTAAAAATAAAATTGCTCCATACTTGGCCCACTTCTATAGCTTCCTTCCACATCCAGTGAATGACTTCATAATATGGGTGCTTTCCTGGGGCTGGAACAGCATTTATATTTGAGACAATAAGCCTATTTTGAATCCTGAGGAAATGGCCTTCCTGGCTGGGAATAAGGAAGAGGATACCTACTCTTTTGTCAGGAGGACAAAATACCGTACCACCTCCCAAATATCAAAGTTTCAGGGAAAATTGTTGGTCCAGTAAGCCTAAATGTTAGCAAACATCTGAGTGTCAAAAGAATTGCAAAAGGAGCAGGACTTGCATATACTGGCTATCCCAAAGTATAATAATAAAGATAGAGAGGGAGAAAGAAAGCAGATCACAGCCTGCAGAAAGAAATCAGAAAAGAATTAAAACCCCATGCATGAACAGAGTTAAGAAAATATAGAACTATTCCTTGGATTCAGGAAAGATTGCCTAATTAATTTATAATGAACCAACTAGAGCTTTCAGAGTCAAAGTATGCTTATAAAGATTTAAACCAGGATCAAAAAAAACATAATGATCAGAGAAAGACTTGAGTGTCAGGATATTATAGATAGATGATGATATAGACATAGGTATAGTAGATAGATGATATAGATGATAGATGATATAGATATAGATATAGATGATATAGATATAGATATA
>NW_017731796.1:394341-397619 GCF_001890085.2 Hipposideros armiger
GTCATTGGCTAACCAGCCATTTTTTGGGGCCAAACAGGGAGACGCAAGGTGTATGAGCAGTGTCCTCAAAAGGGTCAGTTTAGAGGTAAGCGCGGGGGGACAGATGGCTGGACAGCTGTGTGGCAACATAGATATATAGATATAGATGATATATAGATATATATAGATATAGATATAGATATATATAGATATAGATATTCAGTTATTGTCTACCACAATCTTGTCAGAGAGATAATTGACTTCTAGCTTTTTAATGATGAAAAGTTTTATAAAAATGAAAAGTATTATGCTCTCTCAAGTGAAAAGTATGAGAACAAGTATTTAAATTTCATTTCTCAGGCTCCAAATCATCATCATCCCTAGAAAATAACTGAACAATGAATAAGCAGCTGGAGTATTAAAGGGCCCTGAAACATTCCTAAGAAGGACAGAGAAAGAACAATTTTGACTCTAGAGAGCACATGACAAGACAGACACTGCTCTTATAATCATAGGCCAGTACTACCTGATTACCAGCTCCTCATATTGAGGGACTGACAAGGAAATGGGGTTCTCAGCCTATCAGGCACAAAACTCTTTACCATATCGAGTATTTTATATAACTTCTTTCTTTTACTGTGTTGAAATGAACTTAGTAGATAACATAATCTAACTATCCATTTAATTTTTAAAAAGAAAATTGATATTATGTTCTACTGTAATCTACAGTAGAAATATATAAAAACCATTTAGAATAAAGTAATATGCATTACATTGTGTAAATTATCAAACATGCCTATCCTAGATAAAATGATGGGATAGTCAGATTCCTGCACCTATCTGTAGACTCACAGGGAAGTGACAGTTCCAAATACATAATGATACAAATGAGCCTTATTTTTAACTTAAATGCTACAAGTGGCTTGCTATCCACAGACAATTCTTGGCAAAACTCCAAACCCTCAAAAAAATGTATGCTCTTTTTTCAATTTGTATGGTGACTGCATTCTTGAAAATTTAGTGTAAATCAAAACCATGCAAAAACAAATCATATATGTAAAGTGGAGTTAGGTGCTAGGCTCAGATAATAGTGAAAAGGTTTTTCACCTTCATGTATATCTAAATTTCAAAATTCAGCAGTTACATGGAAATTCTTTGTTGTATGAAATTGTCTCAAGAATTGCAGGCAGTCTAGCACCCTTGCCAAACACTCTCTTCTACCTCCACCACCACCGCCAGCACACCAAATGCTAGATACACCTTTTATAATCATTGTCACAACCAAAAAGTCATTCAGGTGTCTCACAATAATCATCTAGGGGTGAAAACAGTCGTTTTAATTGTTATGTCATGAAACAATTCATATGGCCCTTAGATAATTTGATTGGCCTACTCTAGTATCTCAATGATCACTAACTGAAAGAAATTTGACGTTATACCATCCTGAATTCAAATTCTAGCTCTGGACCTCACTGTCTTATATCCTTGGGCCAGCTGTTTCACCTTTCTAAACCTGAGTTTTCTCATTGAGAAGTGAGAATAATGCAACCATCTCACACAATTTTGGGGGGTAATTAAATAAAATAACATAATGATTGGTGCAGTGCCTACCACATTAAAATTGCTTAATAAATCATGATCACTGCTATTAGTGACATACCATTAGCCATTATAATACTTAACATTAAAATATTGAAAATACCTTTGGTTAGCCGGTAAGCTAGAGAGTTTGGAGCTGCTTCCTCGGGCTGAGCTGGCTGGGTAGCCTGGTGTAAAGCAGGGGCACCTGAGGCACAGTAATGAGATCATTAATTTACATTCGTTGATTATAATAAATCAACTTTATCTATATCCCATAATTTTAAAGCCTAGTATGACTGACAGTACTTCCTATACACATGAATTCCTTCTCTTCAAGAAAAAAATTACTTTTCTAATGCAGCTGCTGTTTTTATTATTTTCATGATTTTTTTCTTAAATTAAAACAATGTGGTAGGGGATTAGAATACATTTTGAAGCATAGAGTTATTTCCAGAAACAGCAGGAGTGGATGTATAAAACCTATGAACCATGGACATGCTTATAGATACAGGGAAATACCTAATAAAATTTAAATTGTTAAAGCCTTCAATATCATCTGGTAAAATGTGCAATCAAATTTGCTGTTTTACTTTATAATTGGCTTTAGGATGAATACCACAGACTTTATTTCTTCTTTTCTCATTCCTGCGAAAATTGGCATTTTTTCCATTCAATGGAAATCTCCATTATTTTTATTTTAGGTCTCCATAGTAAAATAATCAATAGAAAAAATAAAAAAAAATATTTCAGATATAAAAATAGGCAGCTAAACTAGGAGATAATGAAGAACTAACTGAAATATTCATATCTGACTAGGTCAAAATTAATTTTAAAAATGCATTTCAAACAGGCAGTATATGATAAAATGACTTGCATGCAACCCAAGGTATTACAATATTAAAATACCTAGAATAAGCAACATAGGGTGATATTAATTTCCTAATAATTCATTTATTGTTATAAGTAAAAAGTTAAAAAAAATCTGTAATAGGGAGGTAGCATTTTAGTTAAATAAGCCATGTGGAAAATATTTTCTTGAAAATACTGCCCAAGTGATCCATATTTGAAGTAATACAGTTACTCTAGTTCTTTCACAAGGAGTAAGGGGTAGTTTATGGGGCTATGAGGGCAAAATTGAAGGTGTTTGGAGAATTTAAGGATAATGCAAAGCAAAATAAGGCATTGAGCTTTGCACTTACCTTCTGGGCATTTTTATTAAAAAGAGCATATGTCCTAAACTAATTTCCCATTCATCGAGCTGTAAAAAACAATTTTTCAATGAACTTTCATTCCTATCACACATTGTTTTATAACCAAAGGCACAAATATGAAAGCAGTATGAATAGCTATTTTGTGTCCCACAGAAGAAATGTAAAACTTATATTTTTACTTTATGTGCATAATGAAACAGTTTTGCTATCCTATATGAAGCCTGTAGACATACCAGTTATATACTATCAGTAAAAGAAACAAGTCCCACGCCACCATATTTGCCTCAGGCTAAGGCTTGAAATAAGATATATAAAGTATTATAAAGCTTAATAAAGCTTAACAAAAAAAGCAGTCTGCCCACCTACTGGGTGCTTCTTTGGTCCAACCTTTGAAAATAGGAATACAAATTATGAAAGGCATTTAAGAAGAGAAATAGGTTGGAATAAAAATTGTATGACAGATTCCTTTTTAACTGACAATGTAAAAATAAAAATTAAAACAAGTTA